>NW_027521247.1:0-105398 GCF_052094955.1 Ictidomys tridecemlineatus
CTGCACTCATCAACAGTTTTTTCTGCACCTCAGTCTCCAACCTTTGCTCTCTGCAAAGGTCTTTCAGCACCACAGTCTTCAACATCTACTCTCTGTAACAGTACTTCTGCACCTCAGTCTCCAATTTCTGCTCTCTGTAATATCCTTCTGTAAACCAGTCTCCAATCTCTGCTTTCTGTAACAGTACATCTGAACCCAGTCTCCAAACTCTGCTCTCTGTAACAGTCCTTCTGAACCCAAACCTCCAACCTCTGCTCTCTGAAATAGTCCTTTGGCACCCCCAGTCTCCACCCTCTCCTCTCTGTAACGATCCTTTTGCACCCAAGTCTCCAACCTCTGTTCTCTTCAACATTCCTCCTAAACATCATTCTGAAAACTCTGGTCTCTGCAAAGATCTTTCGGGACACCAGTCTCCAACCTCTGCTCTCTGAAACAGTCATTCAGCACCTCAGTCAACAACCTCTGTTCTCTGTAAGATCCTTCTGCAACCCAGTATCCAAACTCAGCTCTATGTTACAGGCCTTCTGCACCCCAGTCTCCAAGCTCTGCTCTCTTTAACAGGCCTCCTGCACCTCAGTCTCCAACCTCTTCTCTCTGCAAGGATCCTTCTGGACCACAGTCTCCAACCTCTGCTCTCTGCAACAGTCCTACTGCACCGCAGTCTCCATCCTCTGCTCTCTGAAATATCCTTCTGCACACCTGTCTCCAAACTCTGCTCTATTTAACAGTCCTACTATTCCACAGTCTCCAACCTCTATTCTCTGTAACGGTCCTTCTTCACCCAAGTCTTGAAACTCTGCTTTCTGTATCCGTCGTTCTGCACCCCAGGCTTCTACCTCTGCTCTCTGTAACAGTCCTTCTGCACCCCAGTCTCCAACCTTTGCTCTCTGCAACAGTCCGTCTGCACACCAGTCTCCAAACACTGCACTTAGCACAGTCCTTCTGCACCCCAGTCTCCAACCTCTGCTCTCCTCAACAGTCCTTCTGCACCTCAGTCTCCAAACTTTGCTCTCTGCAAAAATCCTTCGGCACCCCAGTCTCCAACGTCTATTCTCTGTAATGGTCCCTCTGCATCCAGTCTCCACCCTTGTTCTCTACATCAGTTCTTCTGTACCGCAGTCTTCAACCTCGCTTCTCAGTAAGGTTCCTTCTGCACCCCATTCTCCAACCTCTGCCTTCTGTATCAGTCCTTCTGCACCAAAGTCTCCAAACTCTGCTCTCTGTAACAGTCCTTCTGCACCTCACTCTGCAACCTCTGCTCTCTGCAACAGTCCGTCTGCTCCCCAGTCTCCAAAATATGCTCTCTACAACAGTCTTTTTCTACCCCAGTCTCCAACCTCTGCTCACTGTAACACTCATTCTGCACTTCAGTCTCTAAACTCTGCTCTCTGCATCAGTCCTTCGGCACCCCAATCTCCAATCTCTACTCTCTACAACAGTCCTTCTGCACCCCAATCTCAAACCTCTACTCTCTGCAACTGTCCATCTGCACTCAAATCTCTTACCTCTGCTCTCTGTAACAATCCTTCTACACCCAAGTCTCCAACCTCTGCAATCATCAACAGTCCTCCTGCAACTCAGTCTCCAACCTCTGCTCTCTGCAAAGGTCTTTCTGCACCACAGTCTTCAACATCTACTCTCTGTAACAGTCCTTCTGCACCTCAGTCTCCAACCTCTGCTCTCTGTAATATCCTTCTGTAAACCAGTCTCCCATCTCTGCTTTCTGTAACAGTACTTGTGAACCCAGTCTCCAAACTCTGCTCTCTGTAACAGTCCTTCTAAACCCAATTTCCAACCTTTGCTCTCTGAAACTGTCCTTTGGCACCCCCAGTCTCCACACTCTGCTCTCTTTAACGATCCTTTTGCACCCAAGTCTCCAACCTCTGTTCTCTTCCACAGTCTTTCTAAACATCATTCTGAAAACTCTGCACTCTGCAACAATCCTACTGGACCCCAGTCTCCAACCTCTGCTCTCTGTAACAGTCCTTCGGCACCTAAGTCAACAACCCCTGCTCTCTGTAAGATCCTTCTGCCACCCAGTCTCTAAACTCTGCTCTATGTTACAGGCCTTCTGCACCCCAGTCTCCAAGCTCTGCTCTCTGTAACAGGCCTCCTGCACCTCAGTCTCCAACCACTTCTCACTGCAAGGATCCTTCTGCACCACAGTCTCCAACCTCTGCTCTCTGCAACAGTCCTATTGCACCGCAGTCTCCAAACTCTGCTCTCTGTAATATCCTTCTGCACACCTGTCTCCAAACTCTGCCCTCTTTAACAGTCCTTCTATTCCGCAGTCTCCAACCTCTATTTTCTGTAACGGTCCTTCTGCACCCCAGTCTCGAAACTCTGCTTTCTGTATCCGTCGTTCTGCACCCCAGTCTCCAACCTCTGCTCTCTGCAACAGTCCTTCTGCACCCCAGTCTCCAAACAATGCACTCTGCACAGTCCTTCTGCACCCCAGTCTCCAACCTCTGCTCTCTGCAACAGTCCTTCTGCACCTCAGTCTCCAAACATTGCTCTCTGTAAAATCCTTCTGCACCCCAGTCTCTAAGGTCTGCTCTCTGCAAATATCATTCGGCACCCCAGTCTCCAACTTCTACTCTCTGCAATGGTCCCTCTGCACCCCAGACTCCAACCTTGTTCTCTACATCAGTTCTTCTGTACCGCAGTCTTTAACCTCTGTTCTCTGTAAGGTTCCTTCTGCACCCCCATTCTTCAACCTCTGCTTTCTGTATCAGTCCTTCTGCACCACAGTCTTCAAACTCTGCTCTCTGTAACAGTCCTTCTGCACCTAACTCTGCAACCTCTGCTCTCTTCAAACAGTCCGTCTGCACCCAAGTCTCCAAAATCTGCTCTCTACAACAGTCTTTTTTTACCCCAGTCTCCAACCTCTGCTCTCCGTAACACTCCTTCTGCACTTCAGTCTCTAAACTCTGCTCTCTGCATCAGTCCTTCGGCACCCCAATCTCCAATCTCTACTCTCTGCAAAAGACGTTCTCCACCCCAGTCTCCAACCTCTGCTCTCAGCAACAGTCCTTCTGCACCCCAATTTCAAACCTCTACTCTCTGCAACTGTCCATGTGCACTCAAGTCTTTAACCTCTGCTCTCTGTAACAATCCTTCTACACCCAAGTCTCCAACCTCTGCACTCATCAACAGTCCTTCTGCAACTCAGTCTCACAACTCTGATCTCTGCAAAGGTCTTTCTGCAGCACAGTCTTCAACATCTACTCTCTGTAACAGTTTTTCTGCACCTCAGTCTCCAACCTCTGCTCTCTGTAATATCATTCTGTAAACCAGTCTCTCATCTCTGCTTTCTGTAACAGTACTTGTGAACCCAGGCTCCAAACTCTGCTCTCTGTAACAATATTTCTGAACCCAATCTCCAACCATTGCTCTCTGAAACAGTCCTTTGGCACCCCCAGTCTTCACACTCTGCTCTCTGTAAGGATCCTTTTGCACCCAAGTCTCCAACCACTGTTCTCTTCACCAGTCCTTCTAAACATCATTCTGAAAACTCTGCTCTCTGCAACGATTTTTCTGGACCCCAGTCTCCAACCTCTGCTCTCTGTAACAGTCCTTCGGCACCTCAGTCAACAACCTCTGCTCTCTGTAAGATCCTTCTGCCACCCAGTCTCCAAACTCTGCTCTATGTTACAGGCCTTCTGCACCCCAGTCTCCAAGCTCTGCTCTCTGTAACAGGCCTCCTGTACCTCAGTCTCCAACCTCTTCTCTCCGCAACCGTTCTATTGCACCGCAGTCTTCAACCTATGCTCTCTGTAATATCCTTCTGCACCCCTGTCTCCATCCTCTGCTCTCTTTAACAGTTTTTCTATTCTACAGTCTCCAACCTCTATCCTCTGTAACGGTCCTTCTGCACCCCAGTCTCGAAACTCTGCTTTCTGTATCCGTCGTTCTGCACCCCAGGGTTCTACTTCTGATCTCTGTAACAGTCCTTCTGCATTCCAGTCTCCAACCTCTGCTCTCTGCAACAGTCCTTCTGCACCCCAGTCTCCAAACACTGCACTCTGCACAGTCCTTCTGCACCCCAGTCTCCAACCTCGGCTCTCTGCAACAGTCTTTCTGCACCTCAGTCTCCAAACATTGCTCTCTGTAAAATTCTTCTGCACCTCAGTCTCTAACGTCTGCTCTCTGCAACAATCCTTCGGCACCCCAGTCTCCAACGTCTACTCTCTGCAATGGTACCTCTGCACCCCAGTCTCCAACCTTGTTCTCTACATCAGTTCTTCTGTACCGCAGTCTTCAAACTCTGTTCTCTGTAAGGTTCCTTCTGCACCCCATTCTCCAACCTCTGCTTTCTGTATCAGTTCTTCGACAACACAGTCTCCAAACTCTGCTCTCTTTAACAGTGTTTCTGCACCTCACTCTGCAACCTCTGCTCTCTGCAACAGTCCGTCTGCACCCAAGTCTCCAAAATCTGCTCTCTACAACAGTCTTTTTCCACCCCAGTCTCCAAAATCTGCTCTCTGAAACCGTCCTTCTGTACTTCAGTCTCAAAACTCTGCTCTCTGTAACGGTTTTTCTGCACCCCAGTCTCCAAACTCTGCTTTCTGTATCAATCCTTCTGCACTCCGGTTTCTAAACTCTGCTCTCTTTAACAGTCCTTCTGCACCTCAGACTCCAACCTCTGCTTTCTGCAACAGTCCTACTGCACCCCAATCTCCAACCTCTGCTCTCTGCAACAGTCCTTCTGCACCTCAGTGTTCAAACTCTGCTCTCTGTAGGATTCTTCTGAAACCCAGTCTCTAACCTCTGCTATCTGCAATGGTCGACCTGAACCCCACACTCTAAACTCTGTTCTCTACAACAGTTATTCTGCAACCCCAGTCTCCAACCTCTGATCCCAGTAACAGTCCTCCTGTACCGCAGTATCCAACCTCTATTCTCTGTAAGGGTCCTTCTGCACCCCAGTCTCTAAAATCTACTCTCTGCAAGATACCTTCTGTACCCCAGTTTCCAATCTCTGCTCTCTGCAACATTTCTTCTTCACCCCAGTCTCAAAACTGTAGTCTTTGTAACTGTCCTTCTGCACCCCACTCTCCAACCTCTGCTCTGTGTAACAGTCCTTCTGTACTGCAGTCTCCAACCTCTGCTCTCTTCAACAGTCCTTCTGCACCCCAGTCTCAGACCTCTGCTCTCTGCAACAGTTTTTCTACACCCAAGTCTCTAACCTCTACTCTCTGCAATGATTCTTCTGCACCCCAGTCTCCAACGTTTGCTCTCTGCATCAGTCCTTCTGCACCAAAGTCTACAAACTCTGGTCTCTATAAGATTCTTCTGCAACGCAGTTTCCAAACTCTACTCTCTGTAACATTCCTTCTGCACCCAAGTCTCCAACCTCTACTCTCTTTAACAGTCCTTCTGTTCTGCATTGTCCAAACTCTGCTCTCTGCAACTGTCCTTCTGCACCTCAGGCTCCATTCTCTGCTCTCTGCAAAAGTCCTTCTGCACCCCAGTCTCCAACATCTGCTGCTCTCTGCAACATTTCTTCTTCACCCCAGTCTCAAAACTGTGCTCTCTGTAACTGTCCTTCTGCACCCAACTCTCCAACGTCTGCTCTGTGTAACAGTCCTTCTGTACTGCAGTCTCCAACCTCTGCTCTCTGTAACTGTCCTCTTGCACCCCAGACTCCAACCTCTGCTTTCTGTATCAGTCCTTCTGCACTCAAGTCTCCACACTTGGCTCTCTGTAACAGTACTTATGAACTTCAGTCTTGAAATTCTGCTCTTTGCAACAGTCCTTCTGCACCCCAATCTACAACCTCTGCTCTCTGCAACAGTCCTTCTACACCCAAGTCTTCAAACTCTGCTCTTCAACAGTTCTTCTGCACCTCAGTCTCCAAACTGTGCTCTCTGCGTTGGTCTTTCTGCACCTCAGTCTCCAACCTCTACTCTCTGTAACAGTCCTTTTGCATCTCAGTCTCCAATATCTGCTGTCTGTAAGATCCTTCTGCAATCCTATCCCTAAACTCTGCTCTCTGTAACAGTCATACTGCACCCCTTCTCCAAATTCTACTCTCTGTAAAAGGCCTACTGCAACCCAGTCTACAACTTCTGCTCTCTGGTACGATACTTATGCTCCAAAATGTCCAACCTCTCCTCTCTGCAACAGTCTTTCTGAACCCCAGTCTCAAACCTCGGCTCTCTGCATTTGTCTTTCTGCACCTCAGTCTGAAAACTCTGCTCTCTTCCACTATCCTCCTGCACCTTAGTCTTCAACCTCTTTTCTCTGCAACAGTCCTTCTGCAACCCAATCTCCAACCTCTGCTGTCTGCAACAATCATTCTGCACCCCAGGCTCCAACATCTGATTTCTGTATCAGTCTTGCACCCCAGTCTCCGAAATCTGCTCTCTGTAACAGTCCTTCTGCACTTCAGTCTCCAACCTCTGCTCTCTGCAACGATCCTTCTAAACCACAGACTCCAACCTCTTCTCTCTGCAACGATCCTTCTGCACCCAAGTCTCCAAACTCTGCTCTCTGAAACAGTGCTTCTGTACCCCAGTCCACAACCTCAGCTCTCTGAAAGATCTTTCTGCAACCAAGTCTCCAAACTGTACTCTCTGTAACAATCCTTCAGCACATCAGTCTTTAACCTCTGCTCTCAGCAACGGTCCTTATGCACCCCAGTCTCCAACTTCTGTTCTCTGCAACAGCCCTTCTGTACCACAGTCTTCAACATCTGCTCTCTGTAACAGTGCTTCTGTACTGCAGTCTCGTACCTCTGCTCTCTGTAATGGTCCTTCTTGACCCCAGTCTCCCACCTGTGCTTTTGGTATCAGTCCTTCTGCACCCCAGTCTCCAAACTCTGCTCTCTGAAACAGTCCTTCTGCACCTCAGTCTTCAACAACTGCTCTCTGCAACAGTCCTTCTGCACCCCAGTCTCCAACCTCTGCTCTCTAGAGTCTCCATGATCTGCTCTCTTCAACTATCATTCTGCACGCCAGTCTCCAACGTCTATTCTGCAACAGTCTTTCTGCAACCCAGTCTCCAAATTCTGCTCTCTGTAAGATCATTCTGTACCCCAGTCTCCAACCTTTGCTCTCTGCAATGGTCCCTCTGCACTTCAGTCTCCAACCTTGATCTCAAAAAAACTTCTTCTGTACAGCAGTCTTCAAACTCTCTTCTCTGTAGGGGTTCTTCTTCACCTGTCTCCAACCTCTGCTTTCTGTATCAGTCCTTCTGCACCACAGTCTCCAAAATCTGCTCTCTGTAACAGTCCTTCTGCACCTCATTCTGCAATCTCTGCTCTTTGCAACAGTTCTTCTCCACCGCAGTCTCCAACCTCTGCTTTTTGTAACAGTCCTTCTGTACTGCAGTCTCCAACCACTGCTCTCTGCAATGGTCCCTCTGCACCCGAGTCTCCAACCTTGTTCTCAAAAACAGTTCTTCTGTACTGCAGTCTTCAACCTCTGTTCTCTGTAAGGGTTCTTCTCCAACCCAGTCTCTAACCTCTGCTCTCTGTAACGGTTCTTATGCACCTGATTCTCCACACTCTGCGTTATGAATTAGTCATTATGCACCCCAGTCTCCAACCTCTGCGCTCTGTAACAGTCCTTCTGTACCTCAGACGCCAACCTCTGTTCTCTGCAACAGTCCTACTGCGCCGCAAAATCCAACCTCTGCACTCTGCAACAGTCCTTATGCAGCTCTGTGTCCAAACTCTGCTCTTTGTAAGATTCTTCTGAAACCCAGTCTCCAAGCTCTGCTTTCTGCAATGTTCCTTCTGCACCCCAGTCTTCAAATTCTGATCGCTACAATAATTATTCTGCACCCCAGTCTAAAACCTCTGCTCTCTGTAACAGTCCATCTGTGCTGCAGTCTCCAAACTCAGTTCTCTGTAAGGGTCCTTCTGCACCACATTCTGCAACCTCTGTTTTCTGTATCAGTCCTTTTGCACCACATTCTCGAAACTCTGCTGTCTGTATCAGGCTTTCTGCACCTCAGTCTGCAACCTCTTCTCTCTGCAATAGTAGATATGCACCCTAGTCTCCAATTTCTGCTCTCTGTAACATTCCTTCTGCACCTCAGTCTCCTACATATGCTGTCTGCAACAGTCCTTCTCCAACCCAGTCTCCAAACTCTGCTCTCTGCAACAGTCCTTCTACACCCCAGTCTTCAACCTTTGCTTTCTGTATCAGTCCTTTTGCACCAGAGTCTCCAAACTCTGCTCTCTGTAACAGTCCTTCTGCACCTCAATCTGCAACTTCTGCTCTCTGCAGCAATCCCTCTGCACCCCAGTCTTCAACCTCTTCTCTCTGTAACAGTCCTTCTGTACTGCAGTCTCCAACCTCTGCTCTCTGTAACAGTCCTTCTACAACCGAGTCTCCAAACTCTGCGTTATGTGTCACTCATTCTGCACACCAGTCTCCAACCTCTGCTCTCTGTAAATGTCCTTCTGCACCTCAGAATCCACCTCTGTTCTCTGCAAAAGTAATTCTGCGCCCCAATCTCTAACCTCTGCTCCCTGCAACAGTCCTTCTGCACGTCAGTGTCCAAACTCTGCTCTCTGTAGGATCCTTCTGAAACCCAGTCTCCAACCTCTGCTTTCTGCAATGGTCCTTCTGCACCTCAGACTCCAACCTCTGTTCTCTGCAGCAGTCCTTCTACACCCCTTTCTCCATACTCTGCTTGCACCAACGATTTTTCTGCACCCAGGTCTCAAACATCTGCTCTCTGCAAGAGTCCTTCTCCACCCCAGTCTCCAAACTCTGCTCTCTGTAACAATCATTCTGCACCCCAGTCTCCAAACTCTGCTTTCTGTATCAGTCCTTCTTCACCCCAGTCTCCAACCTCTGCTCTCTTAAAAGTTTTTCTTCACCTCAGTCTCCAAACTCTGCTTTCTGCAACCGTCTTTCTGCACCCCAGTCTCCAACCTCTGCTCTCTGCAACGATCCTTATGCACCCTAGTCGCAAACCTCTGCTCCCTGCTACAGTCCTTCTGAACCCCAGTCTCCAAAATCTGCTCTCTGCAACAGATCTTCTGTAACTCAGTCTGAAAAATCTGCTCTCTGCAATAATCCTTCTGCACCCCAGTCTCCAACCTCTGCTCTCTTTAACAGTCCTTCTGTACCTCAGTCTCCAAACTCTGCTCTATGCAACAGTCCTTCTGCACCCAAATCTCCAACATCTGCTCTCTGAATCAGTCCTTCTACACCCCAGTCTCCATACTCTGCTCGCCCTAACGATTCTTCAGCTCCCCAGTCTCCAACCTCTGGTCGCTACATCAGTTTTTTTGAACCCCAGTTTCCAACCTCTACTCTCTGTAACCGTCCTTCTCTACCACAGTCTCCAACTGCTGTTCTCCGTAAGGGTCCTTATGTACCCCAGTATCCAACCTCTGCTTCCTGTATCTGTCGTTTTGCTCCACAGTCTCGAAACTTTTCCCTCTGTAACAGTCCTTCTGCAAGTCAGTCTGCAACCTCTGCTCTCTGCAACAGTCCTACTGCACCCCAGTCTTTATCCTCTGCTCTCCGCAACAGTCCTTTTGCACCCCAGTCTCCATCCTCTGCTCTCTATAACAGTCCTTCTGTACTGCATTCTCCAACATCTGCTGTCTGTAAGGGTACTTCTACACCTGAGTCTCCAACCTCTGCTTTCTGTATCAGTCCTTCTGCACCCCAGTCTCCAACCTGTGCTCTGTGTAACTGTCCCTCTGCAAAAGTCTCCAACCTTTGCTCCATGCTACAGTCCTTCTAGACCCCAGTCTCCAACCTCTGCTCTCTCTAACAAGCCTTCTGCAGCTCCGACTACAACCTCTGCTCTCTGCAATGGTTCTTCTGCACCTGAGTCTCCAACCTCTACTCTCTGTTACAGTGCTTCTACACCTCAGTCTTCAAATTCTGCTCTATGTAAGATCCTTCTGCAACCCAGTCTCCACACTCTGCTCTCTGTAAAAGACCTTCTGCACCCAAGTTTCCAAACTCTGCTCTCTGTATCACTCCTTCTGCACCCCAGACTCCAACCTCTGCTCTCTGCAACGATCCCTCTGCACCCCAGTCTCCAACCTCTGCTCTCTGCAACAGTCCTTGTGCACCCCAATCTCCAACATCTGCTCTCTGCAACAGTTCTTCTGTACCTCAGTCTGAAAACTCTGCTCTCTGCAATAATCCTTCAGCACACAAGTCTCCAACCTCTGCTCTCTGTAACAGTTCTTCTGTACCTCAGTCTCCAACTTCTGATCTATATCAGTTCTGCACCCCTGTCTCCCAAATCTGCTCTCTGTAACAGTCCTGCTGCACCTTGGTCTACAATCTATGCTCTCTGTAAGATCCTTCTGCAACCTTGTCTAAAACTCTGCTCTCTGTAAAAGTCCTTCTGCACCTCATTCTCCGAACTCTGTTCTTTGCAAAACTCTTTCTGCACCCCAGTCGCCACCCTCTACTCTCTGTAACAGTCCTTCTGTACCGCAGTCTTCAAACTCTTCTCTCTGTAACGGTGCTTCTGCACCCCAGTATCCAAACTCTGCTTTCTGTATCAGACCTTCTGCACCCCAGTCTACAAAATCTTCTCTCTGTAACAGTCCTTCTGCACCTCATATCCAAACTCTGCTATCTGCAACAGTCCTTATGCGCCCCAGTCTCCAACCTCTGCTTTCTGCAAAATTTCTTCGGCAACCCAGTCTGCAACGTGTGCTTTGTGTAACAGTCCTTCTGCAGCCAAGTCTCCACCTCTGTTCTCTGCAATGATCTTTCTGTACGTCAGTCTTAAAACTCTGCTCTCTGCATCAGTCCTTCTGCAGTCCAGTCTCCAATCTCTGTTCTGTGTAACAGTCCTTCTCCACATCAGTCTTCAGCCTCTGCTCTCTGCAGGAGACTTTCTGCACTCCAGTCTCCAACATCTGCTCTCTAAACAGTCCTTCTGCACTTCAGTCTCCAAAATCTGCTCTCTGCAAGAGTCCTTCTGAACCCAGTGTCCAAACTCTTCTTTCTGCAACGATCCTTCTGCACCCCATTCTCCACCCTCTGCTCTCTGAAAGATCCTTCTGACCCCAGTTTCCAAACTCTGCTCTCTGTAATATTCCTTCTCCACGCCAGTCTCCAACCTCTGCTTTCTGCAACGGCCCTACTGCACCCCAGTCTCCAATCTCTGTACTCTGCAACACTCCTTCTGCTCCCCAGGCTCCAAACTCTGCTTTCTGTAACAGTCCTTCTGTGCTGCAGTCTCCAAACTCTGCTCTCTGTAAAGGTCCTTTTGCACGCCAGTCTCCAACCTCTGCTTTCTTTGTCCGTCCATCTGAACCTCAGTCTCCAACCTCTGCTCTCTGCAAAAGTCCTTCTGCAACCCATTCTTCAACTTCTGCTCTCTGCAACAGTCCTTCTGAAAAACAGTCTCCAACCTCTGCTCTCTGTAACGGTTCTTCTGCACCCCAGTCTCAACCTATGCTTTTGTTTCAGTAATTCTGCGCCTCAGTCTCCAACCTCTGCTCTTTGCAACAGTTCTAATGCACCCAGTCTTCAAACTCTGCTCTCAGCAACAGTACTTCTGAACCCCAGTCTCCAACATCTGCACTCTGAAACAGTTCTTCTATAAACCATTCTCCAACCTCTGCTCTCTATAACGGTTTTCCTGTGTGGCAGTCTCCGAACTCTACTCTCTGCAATGGTCCTTATGCACCCTAGTCTCCAACCTCTGCTTTCTGCATCAGTCCTTCTGAACCCCAGTCTCCAAACTCTGCTCTCTGCAACATTTCCTCTGCACCCCAGTCTCCAACCTGACCTCTCTGTAACTGTCCTTCTGAAACTCAGTCTCCAACCTCTGCTCTCTGTAACAGTCCTTCTGCACCATAGTCTCCAACTTTTGCTCTTTGCAACGATCCTACTCCTACCCAGTCTTCAAACTCTGCTCACTGTAAAAGTCCTTTTGTATCGCAGTCTCCAACCTCTTCTCTTTGTAACAGTCCATCTGCACCCCAATTGCCAACCTCTGCTTTCTATAAAAGTCCTTTTGCACGTCAGACTCCAACCTCTCCTCTCTCTAACAGTCCTTCTAAGCCTCAATCTGAAATCTCTGCTCTCTACATCGGTTCTTCTACTCCCCAGTCTCCAAACTGTGCTATCTGTAACAATCCTTCTGCACCCAAGTCTCCAACATCTGCTCTCTGTAACAGGTCTTCTGCAACCCAGTCTCCAAACTCTTCTCTGTCTAACAGTCCTTCTAAGACTCAGTCTTCAACCTCATCACTCTGCATCGAACCTTCTGCTCCCCAGTCTCCAAACTCTGCTCTCTGCAAGGATCATTCTGCATCCCAGTCTCCAACGTCTGCTCTCTGCAACAGTCCTTCTACACCCCAGTCTCCAACCTCTGCTCTCTGCTACAGTTTTTCTGCATCCCAGTCTCCAACCTCTGCTCTCTGCAACATTTCTTCTGCACCCCAGTCTCCAAACTATGCTTTCTGTAACTATCCTACTGCACCCTGGTCTCCAAACTCTGCTCTCTGTAGCGGTCCTCCTGCACCTCAGTCTCCAACTTTTGCTCTCTGTTACGATCTTTCTGCACCCCAGTCGCCAAACTCTGCTCTCTGAAAAAGTCCTTCTGTACCCTATACTTCAAGTTCTGCTGTCTGTAACAGTCCTTCTGCACATCTGTGTCCAAATTCTGTTCTCTATAAAATCCTTCTTCACCTCAGTCTCCAAACTCTGCTCTCTGCAATGATCCTTCGGCACCACAGGCTCCAACCTCTGCTCTCTGTAACAGTTTTTCTGAACCCCAATCTCCAAACTCTGCTCTCTTTAACACTCCTTCTGCACCCCAGTCTCCATCCTCTTCTCTCTGTAAGAATCCTTTGACACCTTTGTCTCCAACCTCTCCTCTCTGTAAAAGTCCTTTTGCACCTCAGTATCCAACCTCTACAATCTGTAACGGTCCTTCTGCACCCCAGTCTCCAACATCTGCTATCTGCAACGATTCTTCTTCTCCCTAAGCTCCAAGCTCTGCTCTCTGCAACGGTCCTTCTGCACCCCAGTTTTCAACCTCTGCTCTCTGTAACAGTCCTTCTGCATCTCATTCTCCAAACTCTGCTCTCTGCAACAGTCCTTCTGCACCCCAGTCTCCAACTTCTGCTCTCAGTAAAAGTTCTTCTGCATCCCAATCTCAAAATTCTGCTCTCTGTAACACTCATTCTGCACCCCAGTCTCCACACTCTTATCTCTGTAACAATCCTTCTGGACCTCAGTCTCCATCCTCTGCTCTCTGTATCAGTTCTTTTGCACCTTCGTCTCCAAAATTGTTCTCTGCAATAGTCCTTCTGAACCCCAGTTCAAACCTCTGCTCTCTGCAACATTTCTTCTGCTCCCCAGTCTCTGAACTGTGCTTTCTGTAACTTTGTTCCTGACCCCTGTCTCCAACCTCTGCTCTCTGTAAAGATCCTTCTGCACCTCAGTCTCCAAACTCTGATCTCTGCAACGATACTTCTGTACCTCAGGTTCCAACTTCTGCTCTCTGGAATGATCCTTCTACACCCCAGTTACCAACTTTTGCTCTCTGTAACAGTTCGTCTGCATCTCAGTCGACAACCTTTCCTCTCTGTACCAATTTTTCTGCACTTCAGTCTCGAACCTCTGCTCTCTGTAACAGGCCTTCTACACCCGAGTCTCCAACCTCTGCTCTCTGTAACAGTTCTGCCCCACAGTCTCGAACCTCTGCTCTCTGTAACAGTCATTCTGCACCCGAGTCTCAAACCTCTGCTCTCTGTAACAATCCTTCTGCACCCCAGACTCCAACCTCTGCTCTCTATACAGTTTGTCTGCACCCAATCTCCAAACTCTGCTGTTTTTATCACTCCTTCTGCACCCCAGTCTCCATCCTCTTCTCTCTGTAAGAATCCTTCTGCACCCCAGTCTCCAACCTCTGCTCTCTGTAAATGTCCTTCTGCACCTCAGTCTCCAAACTCTGCTCTCACTAACGGTCATTCCGCACCCCAGTCTCCAAACTCTGCTCTCTGTAACGATCCATCTGCAACTCAGTCTCCAACCTCTGCTCTCTGTTAAAGTCCTTCTGCACCCTAGTCTCCAACATCTGCTCTCTGAAAGGATTCTTCTTCTACCCAGTCTCCAACCTCTGCTCTCTGTAACAGTCTTTTTGTATCGCAGTCTCCAACCTCTTCTCTTTGTAACGGTTCTTCTTCTCCCCATCTGTTTTCTGTAACATTCTTTCTGCACCCCAATCTCAAACCTCTTCTCTCTGCATCGATCCTTCTGCACCTCAGACTCAAACCTCTGCTCTCTGCAACAGTCCTTCTGCACCCCAGTCTCCAGACTCTGCTCTCTGGAAGATCATTTTTCATCCCAGTCTCCAAACTCTGCTCTTTGTAGCAGTTCTTCTGCACCCCAGTATCCAAACTCTGCTCTCTTTAAAAGTCTTTCTGCACCTCAGTCTCCAACCTTTGCTCTCTGTAATGGTCCTTCTGCACCCCAGTCTCAGACTCTGCTCTCTGGAAGATCATTTTTCATCCCAGTCTCCAAACTCTGCTCTTTGTAGCAGTTCTTCTGCACCCCAGTATCCAAACTCTGCTCTCTTTAAAAGTCTTTCTGCACCTCAGTCTCCAACCTTTGCTCTCTGTAATGGTCCTTCTGCACCCCAGTCTCCAACCTCTGCTCTCTGAAAGGATCCTTCTTCTACCCAGTCTCCAACCTCTGCTCTCTGTAACAGTCTTTTTGTATCGCAGTCTCCAACCTCTTCTCTTTGTAACGGTTCTTCTTCTCCCCAAGTGCCAGCATCTGTTTTCTGTAACAGTCTTTCTGCACCCAATCTCCAACCTCTTCTCTCTGCAATGATCCTTCTGCACCTCAGACTCAAACCTCTGCTCTCTGCAACAGTCCTTCTGCACCCCAGTCTCCAGACTCTGCTCTCCGGAAGATCATTTTTCATCTTAGTCTCCAAACTCTGCTCTTTGTAGCAGTTCTTCTGCACCCCAGGATCCAAACTCTGCTCTCTTTAAATGTCTTTCTGCACCTCAGTCTCCAACCTCTGCTCTCTGTAACAATCCTTCTGCACCTCAGTCTCCAACGTCTGCTCTCTGTAACAGTCCTTCTCCACCCCAGTCTTCAACATCTACTCTCTGCAACGGTAATCTGCACCCCAGTCTCCAAACTCTGCTCTCTGTAACAGTCCTCCTGTAGTGCACTCTCAAAAATCTGCTCTATGTAATGTTCCTTCTGCACCCAAGTCGCCAATCTCTGCTCTCTGTAACACTCCTTCTGCACCACAGTCTCCAAACTTTGCTCTCTGCAACAGACCTTCTGCACTTCAGTCTGAAAACTTTGTTCTCTGCAAGAATCCTTCTGCACCCCAGTCTCAAAACTCTGCTCTCTGAAACAGTCCTTCTCCACAAAAGTCTCCAACCTTTGTTCTCTGTAACAGGCCTTTTGCACCCCATTCTCCAACCTCTGCTGTCTGTATTAGTGCTTCTTTACCTCAGTCTACAAACTCTGCTCTCTGCAACAGTTTTTCTGCACCCAAATCTCCAGCATCTCCTTTCTGCAACAGTCCTTCTGCACCAAATCTCCAACCTCTGCCTCTGTAACAGTCCTAATGTAACCCAATCTCAAACCTCTGCTCTCTGCAACAGTCCTTCTGCACCCCAATGTGAACCTGTGCTCTCGGCTACAGTCCTTATACACCCCAGTGTCCAGCCTGAGCTTTCTGCAACAGTCCCTCTGCAACCCAGTCTCCAACATCTGCTCTCTGTAACAATTTTTCTGCACCTCAGTCTTCAACCTCTGCTCTCTGCAACGGTCTTTCTGCACCTCAGTCTAAAAAAACTACTCTCTGTAAATGTACTTCTGAACCCCTTGTCAAAACTCGGCTGTCCGTAACAGGCCTTCTGCACCCAGGTCTCCAACCTCTGTTCTTTATAACAATCTTTTTGCACTCCAGTCTCAAAATTTTGCTCTCTACAACAATTCTTTTGCACCCCAGTCTCCAACCTCTGCTATCTGTAACAGGCCTTTTGCACCCTAATCTCCCACCTCTACTCTCTGTAACAGTCCATTTGCACCTCAGTCTCCAACTTCTGCTCTCCGCAACAGTCCTTTTGCATCTCAGTCTCCAAACTCAGCTCTCTGCTAAGATCTTTCTGCACTCCAGCCTCAACTTCTGTTCTCTGTAACAATCCTTCTTCACCTCAGTTACCAAACTCTGATCTCTGCAATGGTTCTTCTGCACCTCAGTCTCCAACCAATGCTCTCTGTAACAGTCCTGCTGCACCTCGGTCTACAACCTCTGCTCTTTGTAAGATCCTTTTTCAACCTTTTCTAAAAACTCTGCTCTCTGTAGGAGTTCTTCTGCACCCCAGTCTCCAAACTCTGCTCTCTGTAACAGGCCTTCTGTCCTGCAGACTCAAACCTCTGCTACCTGTAATGGTCCTTCTGCACCCCAGTCTCCAACCTCTGCTCTCTGTAACAATCCTTCTGCACCCCAGTCTCTAACCTCTGCTCTCTGCAATGATCCTTTTGCACCCGAGTCTCTAACATGTGCTCTCTACAATAGTCCTTCTGAACCCCAGTCTTCAACATCTGTAGTCTGCAACAGTCTACCTGAAGCTCAGTGTGAAAATTCTGCTCTCTGCAACGATCCTTGTGAACACAAGTCTCCCAAATCTGCTTTTTGTAACAGTCCTTCTGCACCTCATTCTCCAAAATCCGCTCTCTGTAACAGTGCTTCTGCACCCCAGCCTCCAACCTCTGCTCTCTGTAAGATACTTTCGCACCCCAGTTTCCAAATCTCCTCTCTGTAACATTCCTTCTGCTTCCCAGAATCCAACTTCTTCTCTCTGTAACAGTCCTTCTGCTCACCAGTCTCCAACCTCTGCTCTCTGTAACAGTCCTTCTGCTCCCCAGTCTTCAACTTCTGCTCTCTGTAACAGTCCTTCTGTACAGAAGTCCTCAACCTCTGCTATCTGCACCTATACTTCTGCACCCCTGTCTCCAACCTCTCCTTCCTGTATCATTTTTTCTACACCACAGTTTCAAACCTCTTCTCTCTGTAACATTCCTTCTGCACCTCTGTCTCCAACCTCTGCTCTCCTCAACAGTTCTTCTGCACCCCAGTCTCCAACTTATGCTCTCTGCAACAGTTCTACTGCACCCGAGACTCCAAGGTCTGCACTCTGAAACAGTCCTTCTCCACACAAGTCTCCAACCTCTGCTCTATGTAACAGTCTTCCTGTAGTGCAGTCTCCAAAATCTGCTCTCTGTAATGCTCCTTCTGCTCCCCAGTCTTCAAACTCTGCTTTCTGTATCAGTCCTTCTGAACCTCAGTCTCCAACCTCATCTCTCTGTAACAGTCCTTCTGCACCTCAGTCTCCAAACTCTGCTCTCTGTAACAGCCCTTCTGCAGTCAAGTCTCAAAACTCTGCTTTCTGCAACAGTCCTTCTACACCCCAGTCTCCAAACTCTGCTCTCTGTAACAATCCTTCTGCACCTCAGTCTCCAAACACTGGTCTCTACAAGGGTCCTTCTGAACCTCAGTCTCTAAACTCTACTCTCTGTAACAGTCTTTCTGCACCTCAGTCTCCAACATATTCTCTCTGTAAGATCCTTCTGCAACCCAGTCTGTAAACTCTGCACTCTGGAACAGTCCTTCTGCACACCTTCTCCAACCTCTGTTCTCTGTAACAGTCCATTTGCATGCCGGTCTCAAACCTCTGCTCGCTACAACGATCCTTCTGCACACCAGTCTCCAACCTCTGCTCTCTGCAACAGTCCTTCTGCACCCCAGTCTCCAATATCTTCTCTCTGCAACAGTCCTTCTGCACCTCATTCTGAAAACTCTGTTCTCTGCAACGATCATTCTGTACACCAGTCTCCAACTTCTTCTCTCTATAACAGTCCTGCTGTACCACAGTCTCCAAAATCTTCTCTCTGTAAGATCCTTCTGCAACCCTGTCTCCAAACTCTGCTGTTTGTAACAGTCCATCTGCACCCCAGTCTCCAACCTCTGCTCTGTGTAACAGGCCTTTTGCACTCCATTCTCCAACCTCTGCTGTCTGCATCAGTCCTTCTACACCAGAGTCTCCAAACTCTGCTTTCTGTATCAGTTCATCTGAACCCCAATCTCCAACCTCTGCTCTCTGCAACAGTCATTCTGCACTTCAGTCTACAAACTCTGCTCTCTGCAACAGTCCTTCTTCAACCCAGTCTCTAACTTCTGCTCTCTGCAACAGTCCTTCTGAACCAAAGTCTCCAAACTCTGCCTCTGTAACAGTCCTACTGAAAGGCAGTCGCCAACCTCTACTCTCTGCAACAGTGCTTCTGCACACAAATCTCAAACCTGTGCTCTCCGCAAAAGTTCTTCTACACCCGATGTCCAGCCTCTGCTCTCTACAGCAGTCCCTGTGCAACACAGTCTACAACCTCCACTCTCTATAACGATCCTTCTGTACCTCATTCTTCAAACTCTACTCTCTGTAAAAGTACTTCTACACCCCTTCTCCAAACTCTGCTCTCTGTAACAGGCCTTCTACACCCCAGTCTCCGACCTCTTTTCTCTATAACAATCCTTCTGCACCCCAGTCTCTTACCTCTGCTCTCTACAATGATCCTTATGCACCCCAGTCTCCAACCTCTGCTCTCTGCAACAGTCCTTCTGCACCCCAGTCTCCAACATGTGCTCTCTGCAATAGTCCTTCTGCACCTCAGTCTGTAAACTCTGTTCTCTGCAACGATCTTTCTGCACCCTAGTCTCCAACCTCTGCTCTCTTAACAGTCCTGCTGCACCTTGGTCTACAACCTCTGCTCTCTGTAAGATCCTTGAGCATCCTTGTCTAAAAACTCTGCTCTCCGTAACAGTTCTTCTGTACTCCAGTCTCCAACCTCGGCTCTCAGTAACAGTCCTTTTGCACCTCAGTGTCCAAATTCTTCTCTCTGTAACAGTCCTTCTGTATGTTCTTCTGTTTGAGACTCCAGTCTCAAACCTCTTCTGTCTGCAATGATCCTTCTGCACCCCAGTCTCCAAACTATGCACTCTCTAACAGTCCTTCTGAACCACAGTCTCCAACCTCTTCTCTCTGTAACAGTCGTTCTGCACCTCAGTCTTCAACCTCTGCTCTCTGCAAAAGTCCTTCTACACCCCATTCTTTAACCTCTGTTCTCTGCAACAGTCCTTCTAAACCACAGTCTCCAACATCTGCTTCCTGCAACAGTCCTTCTGTACCCTAGTCTCCAACGTATGCTCTCTGTAAGGGTCCTTCTGTACTGCAGTCTCCAAACTGCTCTCACTAGCGGTCCTTCTGCACAAAAGTCTCCAACCTCTGCTCTCTGTAACATTCCTTCTGCACCTCAGTCTCCAACCTCTGCTCTTTCAGATAGTTCTTCTGCACCCCAGTCTTCCACATCTGCTATCTGCAACAGTCCTTCTGCACCCCAGTCTCCAACATCTGAACTCTGTAACAATCCTTCGGCACCTCAGTCTCCAACCTCTACTCTCTGTAACAGTCGTTCTGCACCTCAGTCTCCAACCTCTGCTCATGTAAGATCTTTCTGTAACCCAGTCTCCAAACTCTTCCCTCTGTCAAAGTCCTTGTGCAGCCTTTCTTTAAACTCTTCTCTCTGTAACAGGTCTTCTGCACCCCAGTCTCCAACCTCTGTTCTCTGAAACAGTACTTCTGCACTGTAGTCTCAAACCTCTGCTCTCTAGGACGATCTTTCTTCACCCCAGTCTCCAACGTCTACTCTCTGCAACAGTCCTTCTGCAACCGTGTCTAAAAAAACTGCTCTCTGCAACAGTCCTTCTGCACCTCAGTCTGAAAACTCTGAGATCTACACTGATCCTTCTGCACCTCAGTCTCATAACTCTGCTCTCTGTACCAGTCCTGCTGCACCTCAGTCTCCAAACTCTGCTCTCCTTAAGATTTTTCTGCAACCCTGTCTTCAAACTCTGCTCTCTGTAACAGTGCTTCTGCACCCCAGTCTCCAACCTCTGTTCTCTGTAGCAGGCCTTTTGAACCCAAATCTACAACCACTACTCTCTGTAACATTTCTTCTGCACCTCAGTCTAAAACCTCTGCTCTCTGCAACAGTCTACTGCACCTCAGTATCAAAGCTCTGCTCTCTGCAACGATCTTTCGGCACCTCAGTCTCCAAACTCTGCTCTCTGTAACAGTTCTTCTACACTCCAGTCTCCAACCTCTGCTCTCTGCAACAGTCCATTTGCACCCCAGTATTCAACCCCTGCTCTCTGTAAGATTCATCTGAACCCTAGTATGCAACCTCTGCTCTCTGTGACAGTCTTTCTGCACCCCAGTCTCCAAACTCTGCTCTCTGCAATGATCTTTCTAGACCCCAGTCTCAAACCTCTGCTCTCTGCAACAGTCCTTCTGTACCCCAGTTTCCAACCTCTGCGCTCTGTAACAGTTTTTCTATACTGCAGTCTCCAAACTCTCGTCTCTGTAACGTTTCATCTGCACCCCAATTTGCAACCTCTAGTTTCTGTAAAAGTGTTTCTGCACCTATGTCTCCAAACTCTGCTCCCTGTAGGAGGCCTTCTGCACCCAAGTCTTCAAAATCTGCTCTCTTCAAGGATCCTTCTGCACCCCAGTCTCCAACCTCTGCTCTCTACAATGAACCTACTCCACCAGAGTCTTTAACCTCTGATCTCTGCAACAGTCCTTCTGCACCCCAGTCTCCAAACTCTGCTCTCTGTAAGAGTCTTTCTGCACATCATATTCCAACTTCTGCTCTCTGCAACAGTCCTTTTGCACCTCATGTTCGACCTCTGCACTCTGCAACAGTCCTTCTGAACTCCAATCTCCAAACTCTCCTCTCTGCAACGATCCTTCTGGACCCCAGTCTCCAACCTCTGCTCTCTGTATCAAACCTTCTGGACCCCAGTCTCCAACCTCTGCTCTCTGTAAGATCCTTCTGCACTCCAGTTTTCAAACTCTGCTCTCTGTAACATTTCTTCTCCACCGCAGTCTTTAACCTCTACCTTCTGCAAGTGTCCTGCGGCACCCAGTCTCCAACCTCTGTCCTCTGCAACAGTCCTTGTGCTCCCCAGTCTCCAACCTCTGCTCTCCGTAACAGTCTTTCAGCACCCCAGTCTCCAAACTCTCCTCGATGTAAAAGAACTTCTTCACCTCAGTCTTTAATCTCTGCTCTCTGCAACAGTCCTTTTGCACCCCAGTCTCCAAACACTGCTCTCTGCATCAATCTTTCTGTACTGCAGTCTCCAACTTCTGCTCTCTGTAACAGTCTTTCTGCACCGCAGACTCTAATCTCTGCTTTTTGTATCAGTTTTTCTGCACCCCAGTCTCCAAATTCTGCTCTCTCTATGAGTCCGTCTGCACCTCAGTCTTCAACCTCTGCTCTCGGCAACAGTCCTTCTGCACCCCAGTCTCAAACCTCTGCTCTCTGAAACAGTGCTTCTGCACCCCAGTCTCGAACCTCTGCCCTCTGCAAGAGTCCTCCACCAAATTCTGTTCTCTGTAACAATCCTCCTGCACCTCAGTCTCCAACCTCTGATCTTGGTAACAGGACTTCTGAAACTCAGTCTCCAACCTCTGCTTTCTGCAACAGTCCTTCTGCACTCCAGTCTACAACCTCTGCTCTCTGCAACAGTCCTTCTCCACCCCAGTCTCCAACCTCTGCTCTCTGAAACAGTGCTTCTGCACCACAGTCTCCAACATCTGCCCTTGTTAACAGTCCTTCTGCACCACATTCTCCAACCTCTGCTCTCTGTAAGATTCTTCTGCACTCCAGATTCCAAACTCTGCTCTCTGTAACATTCTTTCTCCCCCCCAGTTTTTAACCTCTGCTTTCTGCAAGTGTCCTGCGGCACCCCAGTCTTCAACCTCTGTCGTCTTCAACAGACCTTCTTCATCCCAGTCTCCAACATCTGCTCCTGTAACAGTCCTTCTGTACCGCAGTCTCCAACCTGTGCTTTCTGTAACATTCCTTCTGCACCCCATCTCCAACCTCTGCTCTCTGTAACAGTTTTTCGATACCGCAGTCTCAAAACTCTGGTCTCTGTAACGGTCCTTTTGCACCACAATTTCCAACCTCTGCTTTTTGTAACAGTCCTTCTGCACCTCAGTCTCCAAACTCTTCTCTCTGTAACAGTTCTTCTACACCTCAGTCTCGAACCTCTGCTCTCTGTAACAGTCCTTCGGAACCTCAGTCTGACACCTCTGCTCTCTGCAAGATCCTTCTACACCCCAATCTCCAACCACTTCTCTCTGTAACAGTCCACCTGCACCCCAGTCTCCTACCTCTGCTCTCTGTAACACTTTTTTTATACGGCAGTCTCCAAACTCGGGTCTGTGTAACAGTCCTTCTGCACCCCAATTTCCAACCTCTGCTTTCTGTGACAGTCCTTCTTTACCTCAGTCTCCAAACTCTGCTCTCTGTAGTAGTCCTTCTAAGCCTCAGTCTCCAACCTCTGCTCTCTGCAAAAGTCCTTCAGCACCTCAGTCTGACACCTTGCTCTCTGCATGATTCTTCTGCACCCCAGTCTCCAACCTCTGCTCTCTGCAATGACTTTACTGCACCCCAGTCTCAAACCTCTGATCTCTGCAACAGTCTTCTGCACCTCAATCTCCAAATTCTGCTCTCTGTAAGATCCTTCTACAAACCATTACTCAAATTCTGTTCTCTGTAAAAGTCCATCTGCACCCGAGTCTCCAACCTCTGCTCTCTCTAACAGGACTTCGGTACCTCAGTCTCCAACCTCTGCTCTCTGCAACAGTCCTTCTGCACCCCAGTCTCCAAACTCCTCTCTCTACAACAGTCCTTATTCACCCTAGTTACCAACATCTGGTCTCTGCAACAGACCTTCTGCACCCCAGTCTCCAACATCTGCTCTCTGCAACAGTTCTTCTGCACCTCAATCTGAAAACTCTGCTCTCTGCAACGACACTTCTGAACCCCAGTCTCCTATTTCTGCTCTCTGTAACAGTCCTGCTTCACCTCAGTCTCCCAACTCTGCTCTCTTTATAATCCTTCTGCAAAACAGTCTTCAAACTCTGCATTCTGTAACAGTCTTTCTGCACAAAAGTATCCATCCTCTGCTCTCTGTAAAAGGCCTTCTGCACCCCAGTCTCCAACCTCTTCTCTCTGCAACGATTCTTCTCCACCCAAGTCTAAAACATCTGCTCTCTGGAACAGTACTTTTGCACCCCAGTCTCCAAACTCTGCTCTCTGTAAGATTCATCTGAACACCAGTCTCCAACCTCTACTCTTTGTTACAGTCCTTCTGCACCCCAGTCTCCAAACGCTGCTCTCTGCAATAGTCCTTTTCCACCCCAGTCTCCAACATCTGCTCTCTGCAACAGTCCTTCTGTTCACCAGTCTCCGACATCTGGTCTCTGTAACAGTCCTTCTGTACCCTAGTCTCCAAACTCTGCTCTCTGCAATTATCCTTCTGGACCCCAGTATGCAATGTCTGCTCTCTGCAACAGTCCTTCGGAACCACAGACTCCTACCTCTGCTCTTTTTAAGATCCTTCTGCACTCCAGTTTTCAAACTCTGCTCTCTGTAACATTCCATCCCCACCCCAGTCTCCAACCTCTGTCCTCTGCAACAGTCATTCAGCTCCCCAGTCTCCGAGATCTGCTCTCTGTAACAGTCCTTCTACACCCCAGTCTCCAACCTCTTTTTTTGTATCAGTCAACTTTAACCCCGTCTCCAAACTCTGTTCTCTGTATCTATCCTGCTGAACCTCAGTCTCCAAACTGTGCTCTATGTAAGAGTCCTTCTGCACACCAGTCTCCAAACTTTGCTCTCTGCAACAGTCCTTCTATACCGCAGTCTCCAACCTCTGCTCTCTGTAACTGTCCTTCTGCACCCCAATTTCCAACCTCTGCTTTCTGTAACAGTCCTTCTGCACATCAGTCTCTAAACTCTTTTTTCTGTAACAGTCCTTCTACACCTCAGTCTGAAACCTCTGCTCTCAATGATTCTTCTGCACCCCAGTCTCCAACCACTGCTCTCTGTAACAGTCCACCTGCATCTCAGTCTCCAACATCTGCTCTCTATAAGTTCCTTCAGCAACCAGTCTCCAAACTCTGTTCTCTGTAACAGTTTTTCTGCACCCAAGTCTCCAACCTCTCCTCTCTGTAACAGACCTTCTGCATGCCAGTCTCGAAACTCTGCTCTCTATAGCAGGCCTTCTGCACGCCAGTCTCCATACTCTGCTCTCTGTAGCAGGCCTTTTGCACGCAAGTCTCCAACGTCTGCTCTCTGCAAGGATGCTTCTTCACCCCATCTTTAACCTCTGCTCTCTGCAATGATCCTACTGCACCCCAATCTTCAACCTCTGATCTCTACAACAGTCCTTCTGCACCTCAGTCTCCAAATTCTGCTCTCTGTAAGATCCTTCTGCACCGCTGTCTCCAACCTCTGCTCTCTGTAACAGTCCTTCTTTACCCAAGTCTCCAACCTCTGCTCTCAGCAACAGTTCTTCTGCACCCCAGTATCCAAACTCTGCTCTCTCCAAAAGTCCTTCGGCACCATAGTTACCAACATCAGCTCTCTTATACAGTCCTTCTCCACCCCAGTCTCCAAACTCTGCTCTCTGTAACAGTCCTCCTGTAATGCAGAATCCAACCTCTGCTCTCTGTAAGGGTCTTTCTGCACCCCAGACTCCAATCTCTGCTTTCTGTATCAGTCTTTCTGCAACCCAGTCTCCCACCTCTGCTCTCTATAACAGTCCTTCTGCACCCCAGTCTCCAAAGTCCGCTATCTGCAACAGTCCTTCTGCACCCCAGTCTCCAAACTCTGCTCTCTGTAACAATTCTTCTGCACCTCAGTCTCCAAACTCCGTACTCTGCAACGTTACTTCTGCACCTCAGTCTCCAACATCTACTCTCTATAACAGTCTTTATGCACCTGATTTTTCAACCTCTGCTCTCTGTAAGATTCTTCTCCCACCCAGTCGCCAAACTCTGCACTCTGTAACAGTCCTTCTGCACACCAGACTCCAACTTCTGCTCTCTGCACAAATCCTTCTTCACCCCAGTCTCCAACCTCTGCTCTCTGCAACAGTCCTTCTGCACACCAGTTTCCAACATCTGCTCTCTGCAAAGTCCTTCAGCAACTCAGTCTAAAAACTCTGCTCTCAGCAACGATAGTTCTGCACCTCAGTCTCCTACCTTTGCTCTGTGTAAGACCCTTCTAAAACCCAGTCTCCAAACTCTGCTCTCTGTAACAGTACTTCTGCAGAATAGTTTCCAACTTCTGCTCTCTGTAACAGGAATTTTACAACACATTCTCGAACCTCTGCTCTCTGTAACAGGCCTTCAGAACCCCAGTCTCCAACCTCTTCTCTCTGAAATAATTTCTCTCCACCCCAGTCTCCAACCTCTGCTCTAGGCAACAGTCCTGCACCGTAGTCACCAACCTCTGCTCTCTGTAAGATCCTTATGCACTCCAGTCTCCAACCTCTTCTCTCTGCAATGATTCTTTTCCATCCCAGTCTCCAAAATCTGCTCTCTGCAACAGTCCTTTTGCACCCCAGTCTCTAAACTCTGCCCTCTGTAAGATCCATCTGAACCCCAGTCTCCAACCTCTGCTCTCTGTAACAGTCCTTCTCCACACAAGTCTCCAAACTCTTCTCTCAGTAACTGTCCTTCTGCACCGCAGTCTCGAAACTCAGCTCTCTGTAAGAGTCCATCTGCACCTCAGTCTCTAAAATCTGCTCTCTGCAACGATCTTTCTGGACCCCAGTCTCCAACTTTTGCTCTGTGCAACAGTCCTTCTGTACCACAGTCTCCAAACTCTGCTCTCTGTAAGACCCTTCTGCACTCCACTTTCTAAACTCTGCTCTCTGTAACATTCCTTCTCCACCCCAGTCAACAAATCCTGTCCTCTGCAACAGTCCTTCTGCGATCTTCTCTGTGTAACAGTCCTTCTGTACCGCAGTCTCCAACCTCTGCTCTCTGTAACCGTTCTTCTACAACCCAATTTCGAACCTCTGCTTTCTGTAACAGTCCTTCTGCAACTCAGTCTCCAAACTCTGCTCTCTGTAACACTTCTTCTACACCTTAGTCTCCAACCTTTGCTCTGTGTAACAGTCCTTCTGCACCCCAGTCTCCAACCTCTGCTATTGGTAACAGTTCTATACCACAGTATTCAACCTCTGCTCTCTTTAATGATCCTTCTGCATCCCAATTTCCAAACTCTGCTTCGTGTAACAGTCCGTCTGCACATGAGTCTCCAAACTCTGTTCTCTGTAACACTCCTTCTACACCCCAGTCTCCAACTTTTGCTCTCTGCAACAGTCCTTCTGCACCCCAGTCTCCAAAATATGCTCTCTGCAACAGTCCTTCTGTACCTCAGTCTGAAAACTCTGCAGTTTGGAACGAACCTTTTGCACCCCAGTCTCCTACCTCTGCTCTCTTTAAGAGTCCATCTACACCTCAGTCTCCAACCTCTGCTCTCTTTAACAGTCCTTCTGCACCACAGTCTCTAAATTCTGCTCTCTTTAAGATCATTCTGCACCTCAGTCTTTAATCTCTGCTCTCTGTAACAGTCTTTTTGCACCCCAGTCTCTAACCTCTGCTCTCCGCAACAGTTCTTCTGCACCCCAGTCTTCAAACTCTGCTCTCTCGAACAGTCCTTCGGCACCCTAGTTACGAACATCAGCTCTCTTTTACAGTCTTTCTGCATCCAAGTCTTCAAACTCTGCTCTCTGTAACAGTCATCCTGTACTGCAGAATCCAACCTCTGCTCTCTGTATCGGTCTTTCTGCACCCCAGGCTCCAATCTCTGCTTTCTTATTAGTCCTTCTGCACCCCAGTCTCCAACCTCTGCTCGCTATAACAGTCCTTCAGCACCCTAGTCTCCAAAATCCGCTATCTGCAACACTCCTTCTGCACCCCAGTCTCCAACCTCTGCTCTCTGTAACAATCCTTCTGCACCTCAGTCTCCAACATTTACTCTCTGTATCAGTCTTTCCGCACCTGATTCTTCAACCTCTGCTCTCTCTAGGATTCTTCTCTAACCCAGTCTCCAAACTCTGATCTCTGTAATAGTCCTTCTGCACACCAGTCTTCCACCTCTGCTCTCTGTAACCATCCTTCTGCACCCCAGTCTCCAAACAATGCTCTCTCCAAGGATCCTTCTACACCTCACTCTCCAACCTCTGCTCTCTGCTAGGATTCTTCTGCACCACAATCTCCAACCTCTGCTCTCTGCAACAGTCCTTCTACACACCAGTCTCCAACATCTGCTCTCTGCAACAGTCCTTCAGCAACTCAGTCTAAAAACTCTGCTCTCTGCAACGATCCTTCTGCACCTCAGTCTACTACCTCTGCTCTCTATAAGACTCTTCTGCAATTCAGTCTCCAAACTCTGCTCTCTGTACCAGTCCTTCTGCAGAATAGTTTCCAACTTCTGCTCTCTGTAACAGGAATTTTGAAACCCAGTCTCGAACCTCTGCTATCTGTAACAGGCCTTCAGAACCCCAGTCTCCAACCTCTTCTCTCTGCAATGATTTTTCTCCACCCGAGTCTCCAACCTCTGCTCTCCGCAACAGTCCTTCTGCACCCTACTCACCAACCTCTGCTATCTGTATGATCCTTATGCACTCCAGTCTCTAACTCTTCTCTCTGCAACGATTCTTCTCCATCCTCGACTCCAACATCTGCTTTCTGCAACTGTCCTTTTGCACCCCAATCTCCAAACTCTGCTCTCTGTAAGATCCATCTGAACTCCAGTCTCCAAACTCTGCTCTCTGTAACAGTCCTTCTGCACACCAGTCTCCATTCTCTGCTCTATGTAACTGTCCTTCTGCACCTCAGTCTCCAAACTCTGCTCTCTGTAACAGTCCATCTGCACTTCAGTCTCTAAAATCTGCTCTCTGCCACGATCCTTCTGGACGCCAGTCTTTTACTTCTGCTCTCTGCAACAGTCCTCCTGCACCACAGTCTCCAGACTCGGCTCTCTGTAAGATCCTTCTGAACTCCAGTTTCCAATCTCTGCTCTCTATAACATTCCATCTCCACCCCAGTCTCCAACTTCTGTCCTCTGCAACAGTCCTGCTGCTCCCTAGTCTCCGAGATCTGCTCTGTGTAACAGTCCTTCTGAACCGCAGTCTCCAACCTCTGCTCTCTGTAACATTCCTTCTGCACCCCAGTCTCCAACCTCTGCTCTCTGCACTGGTACCTCTGCACCCAAGTCTCCTACCTTGTTCTCTACAACACTACTTCTATACTGCAGTCTCCAACCTCTGTTCTCTGTAAGGGTCCTTTTGCAACCCAGTCTGCTACCTCTACTTTCTATATCAGTCCTTCTGCTCCACAGTCTCCAAACTCTGCTCTCTGTAACCGTCATTCTGCACCTCACTCTGCAAACTCTTCTCTCTGAAACAGTCCTTCTGCAACCAGTCTTCAAACTCTGCTCTTTGCAAGAGTCCTTCTGCACCCCAGTCTCCATCCTCTGCTCTCTGAAACAGTCCTTCTCCTGCCTAGTCTCCAAACTCTGCTCTCTTTAACAGTCCTACTGTACTGCAATCTCCAATCTCTGCTGTCGGTAAGGGTCCTTCTGCACCCCAGTCTCCAAACTCTGCTTTCTGTATCAGTCGTTCTGCACCCCAGTCTCTAACCTGTTCTCTCTGTAACAGTCTTTCTGAACCTCAGACTCCATACTCTGCTCTCTGCTACAGTCCTTAAGCACCCCAATCTTTAACCTCTTCTCTCTGCCACAGTCCTTTTGCAGCTCAGTGTCAAAACTCTGCTGTCTTAAAGATCCTTCTGAAACCCTGTCTCCAACCTCTACTTTCTTCAAAGATCCTTCTGTAATCCAGTCTCCAACCTCTGTTCTCTACAACAGTCATACTGCACCCCAGTCTTCAACGTCTGCTCTCTGTAAGAGTCTTTCAGTCTCCAACCTCTGTTCTCTGTAAGGGTCCTTCTGCACCCCAGTCTTAAACCTCTGCTTTCGGTATCAGTCCTTCTGCCCTGCAGTCTGCAAACTACGCTCTCTCCAACGATCCTTCTGCACCTCAGTCTCAAACCTCTGCTCTCTCTAACAGTCCTTCTGTACCTCATTCTCAAACCTCTGCTCTCTGTAAGATTCTTTTGCAACCAAGTCTCCGAACTGTGATATCTGTAACTGTCCTTCTGCACCCCAGTCTCCAAGAACTGCTCTCTGTAACAGGCCTTCTTCACCCCAGTCTTCAAACTCTGCTGTATGTAGCAGGCCTTTTGCACCCGGTCTCCAAACTCTTCTCTCTTCAATGATCCTTCTCAACCCCAGTCTCCAACCTCTGCTCTCAGCAACAGTCCTTTTGCACCCCAGTCTCCAACCTATGTTCCCTGTAAGATCCTTCTGGACACCTGTCTCCAACCTCTGCTCTCTGTAACACTACTCTGCACACAAGTCTCCTACTTCTGCTTTCTGTAAGGGTCCTTCTGCACCTCACTCTCCAACTTCTGCTCTCTGCAACACTCCTTCTGCACCCCTGTCTCCTAACTTTGCTCTCTGTAACAGTTTTTCTGCACCTCAGTCTTTAACCTGTGCTCTCTGTAAAAGTCTTTCTGAACCCCAGTCTCTAACCTGTGCTCTCAGTAAAAGTCCTTCTTCACCAAAGTCTCCAACATCTGCTTTCTCTAACAATCCTTCTGAACCCCAGTCTCCAAACTTTGCTCTCTGCAATGATCCATCTGCACCCCAGTCTCCAAAGTCTGCTCTCTGTTACAGTCCTTCTGCACCCCAGTTTTCAAACTCTGCTTTCTGTAACCGTCTTCTGCATCTCAGTCTCCATCCTCATCTCTATGCAACAGTTCTTCCTCACCCAAGTCTCCAACGTCTGCTCTCTGAAAAAGTCCTTCTAAACCCTAGTCTCCAACCTCTGCTCTCTATAACAGTCATTCTACACCCCATTCTCCATACTTTGCTCGCCCCAAGGATACTTCTGCACCCCAGTCTCCATCCTCTGCTCTCTGCAGCTTTCTTTTTGCACCCCAGTCTCCAGCATCTGCTCTCTTCAACACTCCTACTCCATCCCAGTCTCCAAACTCTGCTCTCTGTAACAGTCCTTCTGGACCCCAATCTCCAACCTCTACTTTCTGCAACAGTCCTTCTACACCCCAGACTCCACCCTCTGCTCTCAGCAAAAGTTTCTCTGCAGCCCAGTCTCCAACCTCTTCACTCTGTAACAATCCTTCTTCACCTCAGTCTCCAACATCTGCTTTTTGCAAGGGTCCTTCTGCACCCCAGTCTCCAACCTCTGCTCTCTGAAACAGGCCTTCTGCACCCCAGTCTCCAAGCTCTACTCTCTGCAATGATCCTTCTGCACCCCAGTCTCCTACCCCTACTCTCTAAAATAGTCCTTCTGCACCCAAGTCTCCTACCTCTGCTCTCTGTGAGATCATTCTGCACACCAGTCTCCAACCCCTGCTCACTGTAACAGTCCTTCTGGAATCTATCTCCAAATTCTGCTCTCTACAACGGTCCTTCTGCACCCCAGTCTCCAACCTCTGTTTTCTGCAACAGTCCTTCTACTCCCCAGTCTCTAAACTCTGCTCTCTGTAACAGTCCTTGTGTACCGGAGTCTCCAACCTCTGCTCTCTGTAACGGTCCTTCTGCCCCCCAGTCTCCAACATCTGCTTTCTTTGTCAGTCCTTCTACACCTCAGTCTCCAACCTCTGCTTTCAGCAACAGTCCTTCTGAACCCTAGTCTCCTACCTCTGCTCTCTGCAAAATTCCTTCTGCACCCCAGTATCAAAACTATACTCTCTGTAATAGTCCCACTGCACCCCAGTCTTCAACCTCTGCTCTCTGTAATGATCCTTCTGCACCCCATTCTCAAACATCCGCTCTCTGTAACAGTCCTACTGCACCGCAGTCTCCAAACTCTTTTCTCTGTAAAATCGTACTGAAACCCAGTCTCCAACATCTGATATATGTAACTGTCCTTCTGCACCCCAGTCTTTAACCTCTGCTCTCTGAAACAGTCCTTCTTCACCTCAGTCTCCAAACTCTGCTTTCTGCAACAGTCCTTCTGCACCCAAGTCTCCAACCTCTGCTCTCCGCAACATTCCTTCTGCACCCCAGTCTCTAAACTGTACTCTCTGTAAAAGTCGTTCTGCACCCCAGTCTCCAAACTCTGCTCTCTGTAACGATCCTTCTGCACCCTAGTCTCGAACCTCTGCACTCTTCAACGATCCTTTTCCACATTAGTCTCCAACCTCTGCTCTCTGCAACGATCCTTCTCCACCCCAGTCTCAAACCTCTGCTCTCTGCAACAGTCCTTGTGAACCCCAGTCTCCAACATCTGCTTTGTGCAACAGTTTTTCTGTACCTCAGTCTGAAAACTCCCCTGTCTGTAATCCTCCATCTGCAACCCAGTCTCCAACTTATGCTCTCTGTAACCGTCCTTCTGTACCTGAATCTCCAATCTCTACTCTATGCAACAGTCCTTCTGTTCACAAGTCTCTAAAATCTTCTCTCTTAAACAGTTCTTCTACACCACAGTCTCCAACCTCTGCTCTATGCAACAGTCGTTCTACACCCCAGTCTCCATACTCTGTTCTCTACATCAGTTTTTCTGCACCCCAGTCTCCAACCTCTGCTCTCTGAAACAGTCCTTATGCACCCCAGTATCCAACTTCTGCTTTCTGAATCAGTCGTTTTGAACCACAGTCACCAAACTCTGCCCTCTGTAACCGTCCTTCTGCAACTCAGTCTGCAACCTCTGCTCTCTGCAACAGTCCTTCTGCACCCCCGTCTCCATCATCGGCTCTCTGCAACAGTCCATTTGTACCCCAGTCTCCAACATCTGCTCTCTGCAACAGTCATTATCCACCCCAGTCTCATAACTTTGCTCTCTGTAACAGTCTTTCTTTATTGCATTCTACAACCTCTGCTCTCTGTAATGGACTTTGCACCGGAGTCTCCAACCTCTGTTTTCTGTGTCAGTCCGTCTGCATGCTAGTCTCCAACCTCTGCTCTGTTTAACTGTCCATCTGCACTTTAGTCTCCAACCTCTGCTGTCTGCTACAGTCCTTCTGGATCCCAATCTCCAACCTCTACTCTCTGCAACAGTCCTTCTACATCCCAGTCTAAAACCTCTGCTCTCGGCAAGAGTCCTTCTGTACCCCAGTCTCCAACATCTGCTCTCTGTAACAATCCTTCTGCACCTCAGTCTCCAACCTCTGCTCTCTGCAACGATCCTTCTTCAATGCAGTCTGAAAACTCTGCTAGCTGCAAAAGTCCTTGTGAACCCCAGTCTCCAACATCTGCTTGCTGCAACAGTTTTTCTGTACCTCAGTCTGAAAACTCTGCTCTCTGCAATAATTCATCTGCACCCCAGTCTCAAAACTCTGCTCTCTGTTACAGTCCTTTTGTAACTCAGTCTCCAATCACTGCTCTCTGCAATAGTCCTTCTACACCCAAGTCTCCATACTCTGATCTCCCCAACGGTCCTTCTGCACCCCAGTCTTCAAACTCTGTTCTCTACATCTCTTCTTCTGCAACCCAGACTCCAACCTCTGCTCTCTGTAACAGTCCTTCTGTACCACAGTCTCCAACCTCTGTTCTCTGTAAGGGTCCTTATGCACCCCAGTATACAACCTGTGCTTTCTGTATCAGTCGTTTTAACCACAGTCTCCAAACTCTGCCCTCTGTAACCCTCTTTCTGCAACTCAGTCTGAAACCTCTGCTCTCTGCAACAGTCCTTCTGCACCCCAGTCTCCATTCTCTGTTCTCTGCAATAGTCCTTTTGCACCCCAGTCTCCAACATCTGCTCTCTGCAACAGTCATTCTGCATCCCATTCTCAAACTTTGCTCTCTGTTACAGTCCTTCTGTACTGCATTCTCCAACCTCTGCTCTCCGTAAGGGTACTTCTGCACCCAATTTCCAACCTCTGCTTTCTATGTCAGTCCTTCTGTAACCCAGTCTCCAACCTCTGCTCTGCGTAACTGTCCTTCTGCACTTTAGTCTCCAACCTCTGCTCTCTGCTACATTCCTTCCTGAACCCCAATCTCCAACCTCTACTCTCTGGAACAGTCCTTGTACATCCCAGTCTAAAACCTCTGGCTCTCTGAATCAGTCCTTCTGCACCCCTGTCTCCAACCTCTGCTCTCTGTAACAATCCTTCTGCACCTCAGTCTCCAACCTCTGCTCTCTGCAACCGTCCTTCTGCACCTCAGTCTCCAACTTCTACTCTCTGTAACAGTTCTTCTGCACCTCAGTCTCCATTCTCTGATCTCTGTAAGATCCTTCTGCAACCAGTCTTCAAACTCTGCTTTTGGTAACAGTCCTTAATCACCCCAGTCTTCAAATTGTGCTCTCTGTAACAGGCCTTCTGCACTCCAGTCTCTAAGCTCTGCTATCTGTATCAGTCCATCTGCACCCCAGTCTCTAACGTCTTCTCACTGCAACGATCCTTCTGCACCCCAGTCTCCAACATCTGCTCGCTGCAACAGTCCTTGTTCAACCCAGTCTACAACATCTGCTCTCTGCAACATTTCTTATGTACCTCAGTCTGAAAACTCCGCTGTCTGCAATAATTCTTCTGCACCCCAGTCTCCAACCTGTGCTCTCTGTAACAGTCCTTCTGCATGTCAGTCTCCAACCTCTGCTTTCAGCAGCACTACTTCTGCATCCCAGTCTCCAACCTCTGCTCTCTGCAACATTCCTTCTGCTTTTCAGTATCAAACTTGTGCTCTATGTAAAAGTCCGTCTACACCCCAGTCTCCAACCTCTGCTTTTTGTAATGATCCTTATGCACCTGAGACTCTAACTTCCACTCTCTGCAACAGTCCTTCTGCACCTCAGTCTCCAAACTCTGCTTTCTGCAACAGTCCTTCTGCACTCAAGTCTCCAACATCTGCTCTCTGACACATTCCTTCTGCAGCTCAGTCTCCAACCTGTACTTTCTGCAATGATCCTACTGCACCCCAGTCTCAAACCTCTGCTCGATGCAATAGTCCTTGTGAACCCCACTCTCCAACATCTGCTTCCTGCAACAGTTTTATTGTACCTCAGTCTGAAAACTCTGCTCTCTTCAACAGTCCTTCTACACCCTAGTCTCCATACTCTGCTCGCCCCAACATTCCTTCTGCACACCAGTCTCCAACCTTTGTTCTCTACATAAGTTTTTCTGCACCCCAGTCTCAGACCTCGACTCTCTGTAACAGTCCTTCTGTTCCGCTGTCTCCAACCTCTGTTCTCTGTAAGGGTCCTATTCACCCCAGTATCCAACCTCTGCTTTCTGAATAAGTCGATTAGCACCACCGTCTCCAAACTCTTCCTTCTCTAACAGTCCTTCTGCAACTCAATCTACAACCTCTGCTCTCTGCAAAAGTCCTTCTGCACCACAGTATCCATCCTCTACTCTCTGCAACAGTCCTTTTGCACCCCAGTCTCCAACATCTGCTCTCTGCAACAGTAATTCTCCACACCAGTCTTCAACCTCTGTTCTCTGTAACAGTCCATCTGTACTGCATTCTCCAAACTCTGCTCTTGGTAAGGGTACTTTTGCACTTGAGTCTTTAACCTCTGCTTTCTGTATCAGTTCTTCTGCACCCCAGTCTCCAAAACTGTGCTTTTTTTTAACTGTACTTCTGAACCTTAGTCTTCAACCTCTGCTCTCTGCTACATTCCTTCTGGACCTCAATTTCCAAACTCTTCTCTCTGCAACAGTCCTTCTACAACGCAGTCTAAAACCTCTGCTCTCTGCAACAGTCCTTCTGCACGCAAATCTCCAACTTCTACTCTCAACAACAGTCCTTTTGTACCTCAGTCTCCAAACTCTGCTCTCTGTAACAGTCCTTCTGGACCCCAATCTCCAACCTCTACTCTCTGCAACAGTCCTTCTACACCCCAGTCTCCACCCTCTGCTCTCAGCAAAAGTTTTTCTGCACCCCAGTCTTCAACCTCTTCGCTCTGTAACTATCTTTCTTCACCTCAGTCTCCAAAATCTGCTCTTTGCAAGGGTCCTTCTGCACCCCAGTCTCCAACCTCTGTTCTCTACATCAGTTCTTCTGCTCCCCAGTCTCCAACTGCTTCTCTCCGTACCAGTCCTTCTGTACCGCAGTCTCCAAACTCTGTTCTCCGTAAGGGTCCTCATGCACCCTAGTATCCAACCTCTGCTTTCTGTATCAGTCCTTTTGCACAACAATCTCCAAACTCTGTCATCTGTAAGAGTCCTTCTGCCACTCAGTCTGCAACCTCTGCTCTCTGCAACAGTCCTTGTGCACCCCAGTCTCCATCCTCTGCTCTCTGCAACTTTCCTTCTGAACCCCAGTCTCCAACATCTGCTATCTGCAACAGTCATTCTAAACCCCAGTCTCCAAACTCTGCTCTCTCTAAGAGTCCTTCTGTACTGCATTCTCGAAAAACTGCTCTCTATAAAGATACTTCTGTACCCGAATCTCCAAATTCTGCTTTCTTGTCAGTCCTTCTGCACCGCAGTCTCCAAACTCTTCTCTGTGTAACTGTCCTTCTGCACTTAGTCTCTAACGTCTGCTCTCTGCTACAGTCCTTCTGGACCCCAGTCCCCATCATCTACTCTCTGCAACAGTCCTTCTGCACCCCAGTCTCCAAACTCTGCTCTTTGTAAGAGTCCAACTTTATTGGAGACTCCAACCTCTGCTCTCTGATAATGGTCCTCCTGTACCCCAGTCTTCAACCTCTGCTTTTTGAATCTTTTCTTCTGCACCCTGTCTCAATCCTCTGCTCTCTATAACAGTCCTTTTGCACCTCAGTCTCCAACCTCTTCTCTGCAACAGTCCCTTCTGCGCCCCAGTCTTCAAATTCTGCTTTCTGCAGAAGTCCTTCTTCACCCCAGTCTCCAACCTCTGCTTGATGTAATATGCTTCTGTACCAACGTCTCCAAACTCTACTCTCTGTAACAGTTCTTCTGCACCGCAGTCTCTAAACTCTGCTCTCTGTTACAATCCTTCTGCACCTCAGTCTCCAACCTCTGCTCTCTGCAATGGTCTTTCTGCAACAAACCTCTGTCCTTGCAACAGTCCTTCCACTCCCCAGTCTCCAATCTCTGCTCTCTGTAAAAGTCCTTTTGTACCCCAGTCTCCAATCTCTGCTCTCTGTAAAGGTCCTTCTGCACCCGAGTCTCCAAACTCTACCCTCTGTTACAGTTCTTCTGTATTGCAGTCTCCAAACTCTGCTCTCTGTAACAATAATTCTGCACCTCAGTCTCCAACCTCTGCTCTCTGCAAAGGTGCTTCTGCACCCTAGTCTCCAACCTCTGTTCTCTGCAAAAGTCGTTCTGCACCCCAGTCTCCAACCTCTGCTCTCTATAGCAGTCCTTCTGTACCGGAGTCTCCAACCTCTGCTCTCTTATCTGTCATTTTTCACCCCAGTCTCCAACATCTGCTTTCTCTATAAGTCCTCCTGCACCCAAGTCTCCAACCTCTGCTCTCTTTAACAATCTTTCTGCACCTCAGTCTTTAACCTTTGCTTTCTGCAAGAGTCCTCCTGCACCCCCCGTCTCTAACCTCTGCTCTCTGCAACATTCCTTCTGCACCCGAGTCTCCTACCTGTGCTCTCCGTAAAAGTCCTTTTGCACTCCAGTCTCAAACCTCTGCTCTCTGTAACGATGCTTCTGCACCCCAGTCTCTAACCTCTGCTCTCTGCAATGATCTTTCTACACCTCAGTCTCCAATTTCTGCTCTCTACAACGATCCTTTTGCACCCCAGTCACAAACATCTTCACTCTGTAACAGTCCTTCTACACCTCAGTCTTCAACCTCTCGTCTCTGCAACAGTTTTTTTGAACCCCAATCTTCAACATCTGCTCTCTTCAACAGTCCTTCTATACCCCAGTCTCCAACCTCTGCTCTCTTAAACAGTCCTTCTACACCCCACTCTCCAACCTCTGCTCTCTGTAACAGTCCTTCTGCACCTCAGTCTCCAAACTCTGCTCTCTGAAATTATCTTCTGCAACCTAGTCTTCAAACTATGCTCTCTGTAACAGTTTTAATGCTCCCCAGTACCAAACTCTGCTCTCTTTAAGAGGCCTTCTGCACCACAGTCATCAACCTCTGCTCTCTGCAACTATCCTTATGCACATCAGTCTTTAACCTCTGCTCTCAGCAACGGTCCTTATGCACCCCAGTTTCAAAACTCTGCTCTCCGCAATAGTTTTTCTGTATCCCAGTCCCCAAACTCATCTCTTTGAAAGATCCTTCTGCACCCAAGTCTCCAAACTCTACTCACTGTAACAGTCCTTCTGCACCCCAGTCTCCAACCTATGCTCTCTGTAACAATCCTTCTGCACATTATTCTTTATCCTCTGCTCTCAGCAACGGTCCTTATGCACCCCAGTCTCCAACTTCTGATCTTGGCAACAGTTCTTCTGCAACACAGTCTGCATCATCTGCTCTCTGTAAGAGTCCTTCTGTACTGCAGTCTCCAAACTCTACTCTCTGTAACGGTCCTTCTGGACCTCAGTATCTCACCTCTGCTTTCGGTATCAGTCCTTCTGCACACCAGTCTCCAACCTCTGCTCTCTGTAACATTCCTTCTGCACCTCAGTCTCCAATCTCTGCTCTCTGTATTAGTCCTTCTGCACCCCTGATTCCAAACTCTGCTCTATGAAACAGTCCTCCTGCACCTCAGTATTAAACAACTGCTTTATGCAACAGTTCTTCTAAACCCCAGTCTCCAAACTCTGCTCTCTGGAACAGTCCTTCTATACCCCAGTCTCCATAATCTGCTCTCTGCAACGATTCTTCTGCACCTCAGTCTCCAACGTCTGCTCTGCAAAAGTCCCTCTACAACACAGTCTCCAACCTCTGCTCACTGGAAGATCCAACTGTAACCCAGTTTCCAAATTCTACTTTGTGTAACATTCCTTCTGCACCCCAGTCTCCAACCTCTGCTCTCTGCAACGGTCCCTCTGCTTCCCAGTCTCCAACATTATTCTCAACAACAGTTCTTCTGTACCGCAGTCTTCAACCACTGTTCTCTTTAAGGGTCCTTCTTCACCCCAGTGTCCAAACTGTGCTTTCTCTATCAGTGCTTCTGCACCACAGTCTCCAAACTCTGCTCTCTGTAACAGTCCGTCTGCTCCTAACTCTGCAACCTCTGCTCTCTGCAACAATCCTTCTTCACCCCAGTCTTCCAACTCTGCTCTCTGTAACAGTCCTTCTGTACTGCAGTCTCCAACCTCTGCTCTCTTTAACGGTCCTTCTGCACCCGAGTCTCCAAACTCTGCGTTATGTATCAGTCATTCTCCACCCCAGTCTCCAACCTCTGCTCTCTCTAACAGTCCTTCTGAACCTCAGACTCCAACCTCTGTTCTCTGCAACAGTCCTAATGTGCCCCAATATCCAAACTCTGCTCTCTGCAACAGTCCTTATGCACCTCATTGTCCAAACTCTGCTCTCTTTAAGATCCTTCTAAAACCCAGACTCCAACCTCTGCTTTCTGCAATGGTCCTTCTGGATCCTAGTCTTTAATCTCTGATCTCTACAATAGTTACTCTGCACCCCAGTATAAATCTTCTGCTCTCTGTAAGAGTCCTTATGTACCGCAGTCTCCAAACTCTGTTCGCTGTAAGGGTCCTTTTGCGCCACATTCTCCAACCTCTGCTTTCTGTATCAGTTTTTTTGCACAACATTCTCGAAAACTCTGCTGTCTGTATGAGTCCTTCTGCACCTCAGACTGAAACCTCTGCTCTCTGCAATAGTCCATATGCACCCCAGTCTCTAATTTCTGCTCTCTGCAACATTCCTTCTGCACCCCAGTCTCCAAAATCTGCTATCTGCAACAGTCCTTCTCAAACCCAGTCTCCAAACTCTGCTCTCTGCAACAGTCCTTCTACACCCCAGTCTCCAACCTCTGCTTTCTGTATCAGTCCTTCTGCTCCACAGTCTCCAAACTTTGCTCTCTGTAACAGTCCTTCTGCACCTCACTCTGCAACCTCTGCTTTCTGCAAAAATTTCTCTGCATCCCACTCTTCAACCTATGCTCTCTGTAACAGTCCTACTGTACTGCATTCTCCAACCTATGCTCTCTGTAACAGTCTTTCTGCACTTCAGAGTCAAAATTTTGTTCTCTGCAAAAGTACTTCTATGCCCCAATCTCCAACCTCTCTTCTCTGCAACAGTCCTTATGAACCTCTGTGTCCAAACTCTTCTCTCTGTAGGATCCTTCTAAAACACATTCTTCAACCTCTGCTTTTTGCAATGGTCCTTCTGCACCTCAGACTCCAATCTCTGTTCTCTGCAACAGTCTTTCGACACCCTAGTCTCCATACTCTGCTCGCACCACCGATCCTTCTGCACCCAAGTCTCCAAAATCTTCTCTCTGCAACAGTCCTTCTCCACCCCAGTCTCCAAACTCTGCTCTCTGCAACAGTCTTTCGGCACCCCAGTCTTCAACCTCTGCTTTCTGTATCAGTCCTTCTGCACCCCAGTAATCAACCTCTGCTCTCTTTACAGTCCTTCTTCATCTCAGTCTCCAAACTCTGCTTTCTGCAACCGTCCTTCTGCACCCCAGTCTCCAACCTCTGCTCTCCGCAACGATCCTTCTGCACCCTAGTCTCAATCCTCTGATCGCTGCAACAGACCTTCTGAACCCCAATCTCCAACATCTTCTCTCTGCAACAGTTCTTCTGTACCTCAGTCTTAAAACTCTGCTCTCTGCAATAATCCTTCTGCACCCCAGACTCCAACCTCTGCTCTCTTTTACAGTCCTTCTGTACCTCAGTCTCCAAACTCTGCTCTATGCAACAGTACTTCTGCACTCAAGTCTCCAAAATCTGCTCTCTGAAACAATCCTTCTACAACCCAGTCTCCAACCTCTGCTCTTTGCAACAGTATTTCTAGACCCCAGTCTCCATACTCTGCTCCCAACAACGTTCCTTCTGCACCCCAGTCTCCAACGTCTGCTCTCTGAAAAAGTTTTTCTACACCACAGTGTCCAAACTCTGCTCTGTGCAACAGACCTTCTACACCCCAGTCTCTATACTCTACTCGCCCCAACGATCCTTCAGCACCCCAGTCTCCAACCTCTGCTCTCTGTAACAGTCCTTCTGTACCGCAGTCTAAAACCGCTGTTCTCTGTAAGAGTCCTTATGCACCCCAGTATTCAACCTCTGCTTTCTGTATCAGTCGTTTTGCACCACAGTCTCAAAACTCTGCCCGCTGTAACAGTCTTTCTGAAACTCAGTCTGCAACCTCTGCACTCTGCAAAAGTCCTTCTGCACCCCAGTCTCCATACTCTGCTCTATGTAACAGTCCTTCTGTATCTCAGTCTCCAATCTCTGCTCTATGCAACAGTCCTTCTGCACCCCAGTCTCCAACTTCTTCTCTCTCTAAGAGTCCTTCTGCATCCCAGTCTCCAACCTCTGCTTTCGGTAACAGTCCTATAATGCAGTTTCCTACCTCTGCTCTTTGTAACGGTCCTTCTGCACCCCAATTTCCAAACTCTGCTTCCTGTAACAGTCCTTCTGCACCTGAGTCTCCAAACGCTGCTCTCTGTAACAGTCCTTCTACACCTCAGTCTCAACCCTCTGCTCTCTGTAACTGCCTTTCTGCACCTCAGTCTGAATCCTCTGCTCTCTGCACGATCCTCTGCACCTCAGTCTCCAACCTCTGCCCTCTGTAAGATTCTTCAGCAACCCAGTCTCTAAACTCTGCTCTCTATAACAGTTCTTCTGCACCCGAGTATACAAGCTCTCCTCTCTGTAACAGGCCTTCTGCACGCCAGTCTCCAAACTCTGCTCTCTGTATCAGGCCTTCTGCACCCCAGTCTCCAACCTCTGCTCTCTGCAACGATCATTGTGCACACCAAACTCCAAACTCTGCTCTCTGCAATGATTCTACTGCACGCCAGTCTCCAACCTCTGATCTCTGCAACACTCCTTCTGCACCTCAGTCTCCCATTTCTTCTCTCTGTAAGATCCTTCTGCACCCCTGTCTCCAAGGTTTGATTTTTCAATGATTCTTCTGCACCCCAGTCTCCTACCTCTGCTCAATGTAACAGTCCTTCTGCACCCCAGTCTCATACCTCTGCTGTCTGCAACAGTCCTTCTGCACCCCAGTCTCACACATCTGCTCTATGCAACAGACCTTCTGCACCTCAGTCTCCAAACTCTCTTCTCTGAAGGGTTCTTCTGCACCTCAGTCTCCAACCGCTACTCTCTGTAACAGTCCTTCTGCACTTCAGTCTCCAAACTCTGCTCTCTTTAGGATCCTTCTAAAACCCAGTTTCCAAACTCTGCTCTCTGTAAGAGTCTTTCTTCACACCAGTGTCCAACCTCCGCTCTCTGCAGCAGTCCTTCTGCACCCCAGTCTCCAACATCTGCTCTCTGCAACAGTCCTTCTGCACCTCAGTCTAAAAAACTCTGCTGTCTGCAATGAACCTTCTGCACCCCGTCTCCTACCTCTGCTGTCTGTAACATCCTTCTGCATCTCAGTCTCCCAATTCTGCTCTCTGTAAGATCTTTCTGCAACCCAGTCTTAAAACTCTGCATTCTGTAACCGTCCTTCTGCACAACAGTCTCCAACCTCTGCTCTGTGTAACAGTCCTTCTGTACCGCAGTCTCCAACATCTTCTCTCTGTAAGGAGCCTTCTGCACCCCAGTCTCCAAACTCTCCTCTCTGCAATGATCCAACTGCACCCCAGTCTCCAACCTCTGATTTCTGCAACAGTCCTTCTGCACCTCAGTCTCCGAATTCTGCTCTCGGTAAGATCCTTCTACAACCTTGTACCCAAACTCTCCTCTCTGCAACAGTCCTTCTGCACCCCACTATCCAACCTCTGCTCTCTAAAACAGTCCTTCTGAACCCTAGGTACCAACATCTGCTCTCTGCAACAGACCTTCTGCACCCCAGTCTCCAACATCTTCTCTCTTCAACAGTTCTTCTGGACCTTAATCTGAAAACTCTGCTCTCTGCAACGAACCTTCTGCAACCCAGTCTCCTACCTCTGCTCTCTGTAACAGTCCTTCTTCACCTCAGTCTCCCGACTCTGCTCTCTTTATCATTCTTCTGCAAAACAGTCTTTAAACTGTGCATTCTTTAACGGTCCTACTGCACAACAGTCTCCAACCTCTGCTCTCTGTAACAGGACTTCTGCACCCCAGTCTCCAACCTCTTCTCTCTGAAAAGATTCTTCTCCACCCTAGTCTCAAACATCTACTCTGCAACAGTCCTTTTGCACCCCAGTCTCCAATCTCTGCTCTCTGTAAGATCCATCTGAACCCCAGTCTCCAAACATTGCTGTCTGTAACAGTCCTTCTGCACCCCAGTCTCCAAACGTTGCTCTCTGCAAGAGTCCTTCTCCACCCCAGTCTCCAACATCTGTTCTCTGCAACAGTCCTTCTGCACCCCAGTCTTTAAACTCTGCTCTTTGGAAAGATCCTTTTGGACCCCAGTCTCCAATGTCTGCTCTCTGCAAAAGTCCTTGTGAACCACAGTCTTCAACCTCTGCTTGCTTTAAGATCCTTCTGCACTCCAGTTTCCAAACTCTGCTCTCTGTTACATTCCATCTCCAACCCAGTCTCCAACCTCTGTCCTCTGCAACAGTCTTTCTGCTCCCCAGTTTCCGAGATCTGCTCTCAGTAACAGTCCTTCTGTACCGCAGTTTCCAACCTCTTCTCTCTACAAAGATACTTCCCAACCCATTTGCCAACCTCTGCTTTCTGAAACAGTCCTTCTGCACCTGAGACTCCAACCTCTGCTTTCTCTATTAGTCCTTCTGCACCCCAGTCTCCAACATCTGCTCTCTGCAACAGTCATTCTGCACTTCAGTCGGAAAACTCTGCTGTATGCAACGAACCTTCTTCACCTCAGACTCCCAACTCTTCTCTCTGTAAGATCCTTCTGAAACCTAGTCTTTAAACTCTGCACTCGGTAATCGTCCTTCTGCACAACAGTCTCCAACCTCTGCTCTCTGTAACAGGACTTCTGCAACCCAGTATCCAACCACTGCTCTCTGTAACAGGCCTTCTGCACCCCAGTCTCCAAACTCTTCTCTCTGAAAAGATTCTTCTTCACACCAGATTCCAACCAATGCTCTCTGAAACAGTCCTCTTGCACCACAATCTCCAAAATCTGCTCTCTGTAAGATCCAACTGAACCCCAGTCTCCAACCTCTGCTCTCTGTAACAGTGCTTCTGCACCCCAGTCTCGAAACTCTGCTCTCTGTAACAGTTTTGCTGCACCTCATTCTCCAACCTCTGCTCTTTGCAACAGTCTTTCTGAACCCCACTCTCCAACCTCTGCTCTCTGCAACAGTCCTTCTGCACCCCAGTCTCCAAACTCTGCTCTCTACAACACTCCTTCTGGACCCCAGTCTCCAATGTTTGCTCTCTGCAACAGTTCTTCTGCACCACAGTCTCCAACCTCTGCTCTTTGTAAGATTTTTGTGCACTCCAGATTCTATACTCTGCTCTCTGTAACATTCTTTCTACACCCCAGTCTCCAAACTCTGCTCTCTGCAACAGTCCTTCTGCTCACCAGTCTCCGACATCTGGTCTCTGTAACAGTCCTTCTGTACCGCAGTCTCCAACCTGTGCTCTTTGTAACGGTCCTTCTACACCCCAATATCCAACCTCTGCTTTCTGTATCAGTCTGTCTGAACCGCAGTCTCCAACCATTGTTCTCTGTATCTATCCTTCTGCACCTCAGTCTCCAAACTCTACTCTCTGTAACAGTCCTTCTCCACTTCAGTCTCCAACCTCTGCTCTGTAGCATCCTTCTAAAACCCAGTCTCCAAACTCTACTCTCTATAACAATCCTTCTGCACACCAGTCTCCAACCTCTGCTCTCTAAAACGATCCTTCTTAACCCCAGTCTCCAATGTCTGCTCTCTTCAACAGTCCTTCTGCACCCCAGTCTCCAACATCGGCTCTCTGCAACAGTCTTTCTGCACTTCAGTCGGAAAACTCTGCTGTATGCAACGAACCTTCTGCACCTCAGACTCCCAACTCTGCTCTCTGTAAGATCTTTCTGCAACCCAGTCTTTAAACTCTGCACTCGGTAATCATCCTTCTGCACAACAGTCTCCAACCTCTGCTCTCTGTAACAGGACTTCTGCACCCCAGTCTCCAAACTTTTCTATCTGCAAAGATTCTTCTTCACACCAGTCTCCAACCTCTGCTCTCTGCAACAGTCCTCTTGCACCACAGTCTCCAAAATCTGCTCTCTGTAAGATCCATCTAAACCCCAGTCTCCTTCCTCTGCTATCTGTAACAGTCCTTCTGCACCCCAGTCTCCAACCTATGCTCTCTGTAACAGTTTTTATGCACCTCATTCTCAAACCTCTGCTCTCTGCAACAGTCTTTCTTAACCCCACTTTCCAACCTCTGCTCTCTGCAACAGTCCGTCTGCACCCCAGTCTCCAACATCTGCTCTCTACAACAGTCCTATTACATCCAAGTCTCCAACTCTGCTTTCTGCAACGATCTTTCTGGACCCCAGTCTCCAATGTCTGCTCTCTGCAAGAGTCTTTCTGGACCACAGTCTCCAACCTCTGCTCTCTGTAACAATTCTTCTGCACCCCTGTCTGCAAACTCTGCTCTTTGTGAGATTCTTCTGCAACCCAGTTTGAAACTCTGCTCTCTGTAACAGTGCTTCTGCCCACCAGTCTCCACCCTCTTCTCTCTGCAACGATCCTTCTTCACTGAAGTCTCCAACCTCTGCTGTCTGCAACAGTCCTTCTACAACCCAGTCTCCAATATCTGCTCTCTGCAACAGTCCTTTTGCACCTCACTCTGAAAAGTCTGCTCACTGCAACGACCCTTCTGCACCACAGTCTCCTACTTCTGCTCTCTGTAATAGTCTTTCTGCACCTCATTCTCCCAACTCTGCTCTTTGTACGATCCTTCTACAACCCAGTCTTTAAACTCTGCACTCTGCACAGTCCTTCTGCACAACAGTCTCCAAACTCTGCTCTCTGTAACATGACTTCTGCTACCCAGTATCCAAACTCTGCTCTCTGTAGAAGGCCTTCTGCACCCCAGTCTCCAACTTCTTCTCTCTGCAACGATTCATCTCCACCCCAGTCTCCAGAATCTGCTCTCTGCAACAGTCCTTTTGCACCCCATTCTCAAAATTCTGCTCTCTGTAAGATCCATCTGAACCCCAGTCTCCAAACTCTGCTCTCTGTAACAGTCCTTCTGCACCCCAGTCTCCAACCTCTGTTCTCTAAAACTGTTATTCTGCACCCCAGTATCCAACCTCTACTCTCTGTAACAGTCCTTCTGTACCGCAGTCTCCAACCTTTGTTCTTTGTAAGGGTACTTATGCACCCCAGTATCCAACCTCTGCTTTCTGTATTTGTTGTTTTCCACCACAGTCTCCAAACTCTGCCCGCTGTAACAGTCCTTCCGCAACTCAGTCTGCAAACTCTGCTCTCTGCAATAGTACTTCTGCACTCCAGTATTTATCCTCTGCTCTCTTCAACAGTCCTTTTGAAACACAGACTCCAACATCTGCTCTCTAAAACAGTTCTTCTCCACCCCAGTCTCCAACCTCTGCTCTCTGTAAAAGTCCTTCTGTACTGCAGTCTCCAAAATCTGCTCTCTGCAAGATCCTCATGCAACCCAGTCTGTAAACTCTGCCCTCTGTAACAGACCTTCTGCACCCCTTCTCCAACCTCTGTTCTCTGTAACAGTCCTCGTGTAGTACAGTCTCCAAAATCTGCTCTCTGTAACGGTCCTTCTGCACCCCAGTCTCAAACCTCTGCTTTCTGTATCAGTACTTCTGCACCCCAGTCTCCAACCTCTGTTCTTGGTAACAGTCCTTCTTCACCTCAGTCTCCAAACTCTGCTCTCTGCCACAGTATTCCTGCACCAAAGTCTCAAACCTCTAATCGCTGCAACACTCCTTCTGCACTTCAGTCTCTAAACTCTGCTCTCTGTAACAGTCCTTTTGTACTGCAGTCTCAAAACTCTGCTCTCTGTAATAGTCCTTCTGAACCCCAGTCTCCAACGTCAGCTTTCTTTATCAGTTCTTCTGCACCCCAGTCTCCAACTTCTGCTTTCAGTAACAGTTCTTCTGCACCCCAGACTCCAACTTCTGCTCTCAGCAAGATTTCTTCTGCACCCCAGTCTCTACCTGTGCTCTCTGTAACTGTCCTTCTGCACCCCAGTATCCACCCACTGATCTCTGTAACAATCCTTCTGGACCTCAGTCTCCAACCTCTGCTCTCTGTAACAGTACTTCTGTACTGCAGTCTCAAAACTCTGCTCTCTGTAATAGTCTTTCTGAACCCCAGACTCTAACGTCAGCTTTCTCTATCAGTTCTTCTGCACCCCAGTCTCCAAATTCTGCTTTCTGTAACAGTCCATCTGCAACTCAGTCTCCAAACTCTGCTCTCTGCAACAGTCCTTCTGCAACTCAGTCTGAAAACTATGTTCTTTGCAACGATCCTTCTGAAACCCTGTCTCCAAACCCTGCTTACTGTAACAGTCCTTCTGATCCCCAGTCTCAAACCTCTGCTTTTTGTAACAGGCTTTTTGCACCCCATTCTCCAACCTCTGCTCTCTGTAACAGTGCTTCTGCACCTCAGTCTACAAACTCTGCTCTCTGCAACAGTCCTTCTGCATCCCAGTCTCCAACATCTCTTTGCAATAGTCCTTCTGCACCAAATCTCCAACGTCTGCCTCTGTAATATTCCTACTGTAACCCAGTCTCCAAACTCTGCTTCCTGCAACAGTCCTTCTGAACCCCAATCTCCAACCTGTGCTCTCCGCAAAAGTCCTTCCACACCCCAGTGTCCAGCCTCTGCTCTCTGCAACAGTCCCTCTGCAACCCATTCTCCAAACTCTGCTCTCTGTAACAATCTTTCTGCACCTCAGTCTTCAACCTCTGCTCTCTGCAACGGTCCTTCTGCACCTCAGTCTCCAAAAACTACTCTCTGTAAATGTACTTCTGAATCCCTTCTCCAAACTGTGCTCTTTGTAATAGGCCTTCTGCACCCCAGTCCCCAACCTCTGTTCTCTATAACAATCCTTCTGCACTCCAGTCTCAAAATTTTGCTCTCTACAACTATCCTTCTGCACCCCAGTCCCCAAACTCTGCTCTTTGAAACAGTCCTTCTGCACTGCAGTCTCCAACTTGTGCTCTCTGCAAAAGTCCTTCTGCACCTCAGTCTGAAAACTCTGTTCTCTACAATGATCCTTCTGCACCCCAGTCTCCAACCTCTGCTCTCTGTAACAGTCCTGCTTCACCTTAGTCTACATCCTCTGCTCTCTGTAAGATCCTTGTGCAACCTTGTCTAAAAACTCTGCTCTCTTTAACAGTTCTTCTGCACCCTAGTCTCTGACCTCTGCTCTCTGTAACAGGCCTTTTGCACTCCAATCTCCAAACTCTACTCTCCGTAACAGTCCTTTTGCACCACAGTCTCCAACCTCTGCTCTCTAAAACAGTCTTTTAGCACCTCAGTCTCCAATCTCTGCTCTAAGCAACGATTCATCTGCACCTCAGTATCCAAACTCTACTCTCTGTAACAATCTTCTGCTCCCCAGTCTCTAACCTCTGCTGTCTGCAACAATTTTTTTCACCCCAGTCTGCAATGTCTGCTCTCTGCAACAAACCTTCTGCACCCCAGTCTCCAACATCTGCTCTATGCAACAGTCCTTCTGCACCCCTGTCTCCAACCTCTGCTCTATGTAATATCCTTCTACACCACAGTTTCAAAAATCTGCTCCCAGTAACATTCCATCTCTACCCCAAAATCCAACCTCTGCTTTCTGCAACGGTAGTGCTGCACATGAGTCTCCAACCTCTCTTCTCAGTAACTGTCCTTTTTCTCCCCATCTCCAACCTCTTCTCTATAACAGTCCTTCTGCACCTCAGTCTCCAAACTCTGCTCTCTGCAACAGTACTTCTGCACCCCTGTCTCTAACCTCTGCTCTCTGTAAGATCTTTCTGCACCCTAGTCTCTAAACTCTGCTCTCTGTAACAATCATTCTGCACCTCAATCTCCAACATGTGCTCTCTGCGACAGTCCTACTACACCCGATTCTCTAAACTCTGTTCTCTGCAACAGTCCTTCTGAACCACAGTTTCCAACATCTGTCTCTGAGACAGTCCTTCTGTACCCTAGTCTCCAATGTATGCTCACTGTAACAGTCCTTCTGTACTGCAGTCTCCAAACTCTGCTCTCTCTAAAGGTCCTTCTGCACCACAGTCTCCAACCTCTGCTCTCTGTATCAGTACCTCTGCACCCCAGTCTCCAAACTCTGCTCTAAGCAACCATTCATTTGCACCTCAGTCTCCAAACTCTGCTCTCTGCGACAGTTCTTCTGCACCCCAGTGTCTAACCTCTTCTCTCTGCAACAGTTCTTCTGCACCCCAGTCTCCAATATCTGCACTCTGATAGAGTCCTTCTCAATCGCAGTCTCCAACCTCTGCTCTCGGTAACAGGACCCCTGTACTGCGGTCTTTAAAGTCTGCTCTCTGTAATTTTCCTTCTTAACCAAAGTCTCCAACCTCTTCTTTCTCTATCAGTCCTTATGCACCCCAGTCTCCAACCAGTGATCTCTGTAACAGTCCTTCTGCATCTCAGTCTCCAAACTCTGCTCTCTGCAACATTTCTTCTGCACCCAAGTCTCCAAACTCTGTTCCCTCAAACAGTCCTTCTACCCCACAGTCTCCAACCTCTGCTATGTGCAACAGTCCTTCTGCACCCCAGTCTCCAAAATCTGCTCTCTGTAACAATCCTTCTGCACCTCCGTCTCCAACCGCTACTCTCTGTAACAGTCGTTCTGCACCTCAGTCTCCAACCTCTTCTCTGTGTAAGATCTTTAGGCAACCAGTCTCCAAACTTTTCCCTCTGTAATAGTCCTTCTGCACCCTTTCTCCTAAACTTTCTCTCTTTAACAAGCATTCTGCACCCCAGTCTCCAACCTCTGTTCTTTGTACCAGTCCTTCTGCACCCCAGTCTCAAACCTCTGCTCTCTACAACGATCCTTTTTCACCCCAGTCTCCAACATCTGCTTTTTGCAACAGTACTTCTGCACCCAAGTCTCCAACACCGCTCTGTGCAACAGTCCATCTGCACCTCAGTCTGAAAATTCTGTGCTCTGAAATGATCCTTCTGCACTCCAGTCTTTAAACACTGCTCTCTGTAACAGTCTTTCTGCTTCTGAGTCTCCAACCTCTGCTCTCTGTAACAGGACCTCCTCATGTTAGTCTCCAACGTCTGCTCTCTCCAACAGTCCTTCTGCACCCTGCTTACCAACATCTGCTCTCTGCAACAGTCCTTCTTTACCCCAGTCTCCAACATCTGCTCTCTGCAACAGTTCTTCTGCACCTCAGTCTGAAAACTCTGCTCTCTGTAACAGTCCTTCTGCACCCCAGTCTCCTACCTCTGCTCTCTGTAACAGTCCTTCTACACCTCAGTTTCCCAAATCTGCTATCAGTAAGATCCTTCTGACACCCAGTCTTTGAACTCTGCACTCTGTAACAGTCCTTTTGCACTCCAGTCTCCAAACTCTGCTCTCTGTAACAGTCCTTCTGCACCCCAGTCTCCAAACTCTGCTCTGTGTAACAGTCTTCTGCACCCCAGTTTCTAAAATCTTCTCTCTGCAACAGTCCTTCTGCACCCCAGTCTCCAACCTCTGCTCTCTGCAATGATCCTACTGCACCCCAGTCTTCAACCTCTGATCTCTACAAGAGTCCTTCTGCACCTCAGTCTCCAACTTCTTCTCTCTGTAAGATCCTTCTTCACCCCTGTCTCCAAGCTCTGCTCCTTTCAACCATCCTTCTGCACACCAGTCTTCAACCTCTACTCTATGTAACAGTTCTTCTGCACTCAGTCTCCAATCACTGCTATCTGCAACAGTCCTTCTGCACAACAGTCTCCAAACTCTGGTCTCTGTTAGATCCTTCTGCACTCCAGATTCTGAATTTTGTTCTCTGTAACATTCATTTTCTTCCCCAGTCTTTATCCTCTGCTTTGTGCAAGTGTCCTGGGGCACCTTAGTCTCCAACCTCTGTCCTCTGCAAAAGTCTTTCTGCTCCCAGTCTCCAACATCTGCTGTCTGTAACAGTCCTTCTGTACCACAATCTCCAACCACTGCTCTCCGTAAAGGGCCTTCTGCACCCCAGTCTCCAAATACTGCGTTCTGTTTCAGTCCTTCTGAGCCTCAATCGCAAACCTCTGCTCTCTGTATCTATCCTTCTGCACCTCAGTGTCCAACCTGTGCTCTCTGCATCATTCCTTCTGCACCCCGGTCTCCAACCTCTGCTCTCTGTAACAGTTTTTCTATACCGCAGTCTCAAAACTCTGGTCTCTTTAACGGTCCTTCTGAACCCCAATTTCCAACCTTTACTTTCTTTTTTTTTCTCTTTTTTTTATTTTTTATTTTATTGATTGTTCAAAACATTACAGAGCTCAAGACATATCATCTTTCATACATTCGACTCAATTGGGTTTTGAACTCCCCAAATACATAATACAGACTCACTTCTGTTACATACTCACATTTTTACATAATGGCATATTAGTGACTGTTGTATTCTGCTACCTTTCCTATCCCCTACTATCCCCCCTCCCCTCCCCTCCCCTCCCATCTTCCCTCTCTACCTCCTCTGCTGTTGTTCATATGGAAATGGTAGGAGACCTTCAGTGATACACAAAATTATAAGAGGTTATGAGGGGCAAGGGGGTGGGGGGAAAAAGGGGAGAGAATTGACCAACCTTTACTTTCTGTAACAGTCCTTATGCACATCAGTCTGATACCTCTGCTCTCTACACGATCCTTCTGCACCCCAGTTTCAAAACATTGCTCTTTGTAACAGTCCACCTTCACCTCAAACTCCACCCTCTCCTCTTTATAACAGGCCTTCTGCACGCCAGTCTACAAAGTCTTCTCTCTGTAGCAGGCCTTCTGCACCCCAGTCTCCAACCTCTGCTCTCTGCAATGATTCTAGTGCACCCCAGTTTCCAACCTCTGATCTCTGCAACAGTCCTTCTGCACCACAGTCTCCAAATTCTGCTCTCTGTAAGATCCTTCTGCACCCCTGTATCCAACCTCTGCTCTCTGTAACAGTCCTTCTGCATCCAAGTCTCCAACCTCCGCTCTCTGTAGCAGGACATACAAAGATCAGTCTCTAAACTCTGCTCTCTGCAACAGTCCTTCTGAAGCATATTCTCCAACCTCTGCTTTCTACAACAGTCCTTCTGCAACCTAGTTACCAACATATGCTCTCTGCAACAGTCCTTCTGCACCCCAGTCTCCAACCTCTGTTCTCTGTAAGAAGCTTCTTCTCCTCAGTCTCCCAACTCTGCTCTCTGTAAGATCCTTCTGCAACCCAGCCTTTAAACTTTGCACTCTGTAACAGTCCTTCTGCACAACAGTCTCAAACCTCTGCTCTCTGTAACAGGCCTTAGTCACCCCAGTCTCCAACCTCTTCTCTCTGCAACGATTTTTCTCCACCCCAGTCTCCAACATCTGCTCTCTGCAACAGTCATTTTGCACCCCAGTATCCAAACTCTTCTCTGTGTAAGATCCATCTGAACCCCAGTCTTCAAACTCTGCTCTCTGTAACAGTCCTTCTGCACCCCAGTCTCCAAACTCTGAATTCTATAACAGTCCTTCTGCACCTCAGGCTCCAACGTCTGCTCTATATATTAGTCCTTCTGCACTCCAGCCTCTAAAATCTGCTCTCTGCAAAAGTTCTTCTGAACCACAGTCTCCAACATCTGCTTTATGGAGCAGTCTTTCTGAACCCCAGTCTCCAAACTCTGCTCTTTGCAACGATCCTTCTGGACCCCTGTCTCCAACTTCTTCTCTCTGCAAAAGTCCTTCTGAACCACAGTCTCAAAACTCTGCTCTCTTTGAGATCCTTCTGCACTCCATTTTCCAGACTCTGCTCTCTGTAAGATGCATCTGAACCCCAGTCTTCAACCTCTGCTCTCTGTAACAGTCCTTCTGCACCCCAGGCTTTAAACTTTGCACTCTGTAACAGTCGTTCTGCACGAATCTTTAAACTCTGCACTTCGTGACAGGACTTCTGCACTCCAGTCTCCAACCTCTTCTCTCTTCAACGATTCTTCTCCACCCCAGTCTCCAACATTTGCTCTCTGCAACAGTCCATTGCACCCCAGTCTCCAAACTCTGCTCTCTGTAAGATCAATCTGAATCCCAGTCTCCAACCTCTGCTCTCTGTAACTGTTTTTCTTCACCCAAGTCATCAAACTCTGCTCTCAGTAACAGTCCTTCTGAACCCCAGTCTCCAATATCTGCTCTCTGCAACAGTACTTCTACACCCCAGTCTCCAAACTCTGCTCTCTGCAACGATTTTTCTGGACCCCAGTCTCCAACATCTGCTCTCTGCAACAGTCCTTCTGCACCACAATCTCCAAACTCTGCTCTCTGTAATACCCTTCTGCACTCCAGTTTCTAGCCTCTGCTTTTTGTAACATTATTTCTCCACCCCAGTCTCAAAACTCTGTCCTATGAAACAGTACTTCTGCTCACCAGACTCCAAGATCTTCTCTCTATAACCGTCCTTCTGTACCGCAGTCTCCAACCTGTGTTCTTTGTTAGGGTCCTTCTACACCCCAGTCTCCAACCTCTGCTTTCTGAATCAGTCTGTCTGAACCCCAGTCTCTAACCTCTGTTCTATGTATCTAACCGTGTGTACCTCAGTCTCCAACCTGTGCTCTATGTAAGAATCCTTCTTCACCCCAGTCTCCAACCTCTGCTCTCAGTAACAGTCCTATACCGCAGTCTCCAACCTCTGCTCACTGTAACAGTCCTTCTGCACCCCAATTTCCAAACTCGGCTTCCTGTAAAAGTCCTACAGCACCTGAGTCTCCAAACTCTCATATGTGTAACAGTCCTTCTACACCTCAGTTTCCAACGTCTGCTCTTTGTAACCGTCCTTCTTGACCTCAGTCTGAAAACTCTGCTCTCTGCACGATCCTTCTGCACCCCAGTCTCAAACCACTGCTCTCTGTAACAGTCCACTTGCACCTCAGTCCATCCTCTGCTCTCTGTAAGATCCTTCAGCAACCCAGTCTCCAAACTCTGCTCTTTATAATAGTCCTTCTGCACCCCAGTCTCCAAACTCTCCTCTCTGCAACAGTCCTTCTGCACCCAAGTCTCAAACATCTGCTTTCTGCAACAGTCCTTCTGAACCTCAGGCTGAAAACTCTGCTCCCTTAAACCACCCTTCTGCACGCCAGTCTCCTAATTCTGCTCTGTGTAACAGTCCTTCTGCACCTCATTCTCCCAACTCTGCTCTCTGTAAGATCCTTCTACAACCCAGTCTTTAAACTCTGCCCTCTGTAACAGTCCTTCTGCACAACAGTCTCCAAACTCTGCTCTCTGTAACAGGACTTCTGCAACCCAGTCTCCAACCTCTGCTTTCTGTAACAGTCTTTCTGTACTACAGTTTCCAAACTCTTCTCTCTGTATTGGTCATTCTGCACCCCACTCTCCAACCTCTGCTTTCTCTATCAGTCCTTCTGCACTCAAGTCTCCAACCTCTGCTCTCTGTAACAGTCCTTCTGCACCACAGTCTCCAACCTCTTCTCTTTGCAAAGGTCTTTCTGCAACTCAGTCTTCAACATCTGCTCTCTGTAACAGTCCTTCTGCAACCCAGTCTCCAAAATCTGCTGTCTGTAACAGTCCTTCAGCACCCCAGTCTCCACACTCTGCTCTCTGCAACGATCCTTTTACACCCATGTCTCCAAACTCTGCTCTCTGCAACAGTTCTTCAGCACCCCAGTCTCCAACATCTGCTCTCTACAACAGTTTTTCTAAACCTCATTCTGAAAACTCAGGTCTCTGCAACGATCTTTGTGGACCAAAGTCTACAATCTCTGCTCTCTATGACAGTCTTTCAGCACTTCAGTCACCAACCTCTGCTCTCTGTAAGATCCTTATGCCACCCAGTCTCCAAATGCTGCTCTATGTTACAGGCCTTCTGCTCCCCAGTCTCCAAGCTCTGCTCTGTGTAACAGGTCTTCTGCACCTCAGTCTCCAAACTCTTCTCTCTGCAACGATCTTTCTGTACCCCATTTTCCAACCTCTGCTCTCTGTAAGATAATTCTGCACATCTGTCTCCAACCTCTGCTCTCTTTAACAGTACTTCTGTACCACAGTCTCAAACATCTATTCTCTGTAACGGTCCTTCTGCACCCCAGTCTCCAAACACTGCTCTTTTCAACAGCCCTTCTGCACCTCAGTCTCCAAACACTGCTCTCTGTAACAGTTTTTCTGCACCTCAGTCTTCAACAACTGCTCTCTGCAACAGGCCTTCTGCACCACAGTCTCTAACGTCTGCTCTCTGCAACAATCCTTCTGCACCCCAGTCTCCAATCTTTCCTCTAAGATCCTTCTGCTCCCCAGTCTCCAAACTCTACACTCTGTATCAGTCCTTTTGCACACCAGTCTCCAAACACTGCTTTCTGTAACAGTTTTTCTGCACCTCAGTCTTAAACAACTGCTTTCTAAAACAGTCCTTCTGCACCCCAGTCTCCAACCTCTGCTCTTTAGAACAGTCTTTCTATACCCCAGTCTCCATAATCTACTCTCTGCAACGATTCTTCTGCACCCCAGTCTCCAACGTCTGCTCTCTGCAACAATCCTTCTGCACCCCAGTCTCCAACGTCTGCCCTCTGCAATGGTCCCTCTGCACCCCTGACTCCAACCTTGTTCTCTACAACAGTTCTTCTGTACCGCAGTCTTCAACCTCTGTTCTCTGTAAGGGTCCTTCTGTACCCCTGTCTCCAAACTCTGCTTTTTGTATCAGTCCTTCTGCACCATAGTCTCTAAACTCTGCTCTCTGTATCAGTCCTTCTGCACCTCACTCTTCAACCTCTGGTCTCTGCAACAGTCTTTCTGCACACCAGTCTTAAACCTCTGCTCTCTGCAACAGTCCTTCTGAACCCCAGTCTCCAACATCGGCTCTCTGCAACAGTCTTTCTGCAACCCAGTCTCCATCATCTGCTCTCTGTAACAGTCCTTCTGTACTGCAGTTTCCAAACTCTTCTCTCTGTTATGGTCCTTCTTCACCCCACTCTCCAACCTCTGCTTTCTCTATCAGTCCTTCTGCACTCAGGTCTCCAACCTCTGCTATCTGTAACAGTCCTTCTGCACCTCAGTCTCCAACTTCTGCTCTATATAATACTCCTTCTGCACCCCAGCCTCTAAAATCTGCTCTCTGCAAAAGTTCTTCTGAACCACAGTCTCCAACATCTGCTATATGCAGCAGTCTTTCTGAACCCCAGTCTCTAAATTCTGCTCTTTGCAACGATCCTTCTCTACCCCTGTCTCCAATGTCTACTCTCTGCAACAGTCCTTCTGCACCACAGTCTCACAACGCTGCTCTCATTAAGATCCTTCTGCACTCCAGTTTCCAAACTCTGCTCTCTGTAAGATTCATCTGAACCCCAGTCTTCAACCTCTGCTCTCTGTAACAGTCCTTCTGTACTGCAGTTTCCAAACTCTTCTCTCTGTTATGGTCCTTCTTCACCCCACTCTCCAACCTCTGCTTTCTCTATCAGTCCTTCTGCACTCAGGTCTCCAAACTCTGCTATCTGTAACAGTCCTTCTGCACCTCAGTCTCCAACCTCTGCTCTATATAATACTCCTTCTGCACCCCAGCCTCTAAAATCTGCTCTCTGCAAAAGTTCTTATGAACCACAGTCTCCAACATCTGCTATATGCAGCAGTCGTTCTGAACCCCAGTCTCTAAACTCTGCTCTTTGCAACGATCCTTCTCTACCCCTGTCTCCAATGTCTACTCTCTGCAACAGTCCTTCTGCACCACAGTCTCACAACGCTGCTCTCATTAAGATCCTTCTGCACTCCAGTTTCCAAACTCTGCTCTCTGTAAGATTCATCTGAACCCCAGTCTTCAACCTCTGCTCTCTGTAACAGTCCTTCTGCACCCCAGGCTTTAAACTTTGCACTCTGTAACAGTCGTTCTGCACAACAGTCTTTGAACTCTGCTCTCTGTAACAGGACTTCTGCACTCCAGTCTCCAACCTCTTCTCTCTTCAATGATTCTTCTCCACCCCAGTCTCCAACATCTGCTCTCTGCAACAGTCCTTTGCACCTCAGTCTCCAAACTCTGCTCTCTGTAAGATCCATCTGAATCCCAGTCTCCAACCTCTGCTCTCTGTAACTGTATTTCTTCACCCAAGTCATCAAACTCTGCTCTCAGTAACAGTCCTTCTGAACCCCAGTCTCCAATATCTGCTCTCTGCAACAGTACTTCTACACCCCAGTCTCCAAACTCTGCTCTCTGCAACGATTTTTCTGGACCCCAGTCTCCAACGTCTGCTCTCTGCAACAGTTCTTCTGCACCACAATCTCCAAACTCTGCTCTCTGTAATACCCTTCTGCACTCCAGTTTCTAGACTCTGCTTTTTGTAACATTATTTCTCCACCCCAGTCTCAAACCTCTGTCCTCTGAAACAGTATTTCTGCTCACCAGACTCCAAGATCTTCTCTCTGTAACCGTCCTTCTGTACCGCATTCTCCAACCTGTGCTCTTTGTAAGGGTCCTTCTACACCCCAGTCTCAAACCTCTGCTTTCTGAATCAGTCTGTCTGAACCCCAGTCTCTAACCTCTGTTCTATGTATCTAACCGTGTGTACCTCAGTCTCTAACCTGTGCTCTATGTAAGAATCCTTCTGCACCCCAGTCTCCAACCTCTGCTCTCAGTAACAGTCCTATACCGCAGTCTCCAACCTCTGCTCACTGTAACAGTCCTTCTGCACCCCAATTTCCAAACTCTGCTTTCTGTAACAGTCCTTCTGCACCTGAGTCTCCAAACTCTCCTATGTGTAACAGTCCTTCTACACCTCAGTTTCCAACGTCTGCTCTTTGTAAGCGACCTTCTTGACCTCAGTGTGAAACCTCTGCTCTCTTCATGATCCTTCTGCACCCCAGTCTCAAACCACTGCACTCTGTAACAGTCCACCTGCACCTCAGTCTCCAACCTCTGCTCTCTGTAAGATCCTTTAGCAACCCAGTCTCCAAACTCTGCTCTCTATAACAGTCCTTCTGCACCCCAGTCTCCAAACTCTCCTCTCTGCAACAGTCCGTCTGTACGCAAGTCTCAAACATCTGCTCTCTGCAACAGTCCTTCTGAACCTCAGGCTAAAAACTCTGCTCCCTTAAACCACCCTTCTGCACGCCAGTCTCCTAATACTGCTCTCTGTAACAGTCCTTCTGCACCTCATTCTCCCAACTCTGCTCTCTGTAAGATCCTTCTACAACCCAGTCTTTACACTCTGCACTCTGTAACAGTCCTTCTGTACAACAGTCTCCAAACTCTGCTCTCTGTAACAGGACTTCTGCAACCCAGTCTCCAACCTCTGCTCTCTCTAACAGTCCTTCCGTACTGCAGTTTCCAAACTCTTCTCTCTGTAATGGTCATTCTGCACCCCACTCTCCAACCTCTGCTTTCTCTATCAGTCCTTCGGCTCTCAAGTCTCCAACCTCTGCTCTCTGTAACAGTCTTTCTGCACGTCAGTCTCCAACGTCTCTTCTCTGCAACAGTCCTTTGGCACCCCAATCTCCAAACTCTGGTCTCTGCAAAAGTCCTTCTACACACAAGTCTTTAACCTCTACACTCTGCAACAGTCTTTCTGCACCTCAGTCTCCAAACTCTTCTCTTTGCAAAGGTCTTTCTGCACCTCAGTCTTCAACATCTGTTCTCTGTAACAGTCCTTCTGCAACCCAGTCTCCAAAATCTGCTGTCTGTAGCAGTCCTTCGGCACCCCAGTCTCCACACTCTGCTCTCTGCAACGATCCTTTTACACCTAAGTCTCCAAACTCTGCTCTCTGCAACAGTTCTTCTGCACCCCAGTCTCCAACATCTGCTCTCTGCAACAGTTTATCTAAACCTCATTCTGAAAACTCAGCTCTCTGCAACGATTCTTGTGGACCAAAGTCTATAACCTCTGCTCTCTCTGAAAGTCCTTCAGCACCTCCGTCACCAACCTCTGCTCTCTGTAAGATCCTTTGCCACCCAGTCTCCAAACGCTGCTCTATGTTACAGGCCTTCTGCTCCCCAGTCTTCAAGCTCTGCTTTGTGTAAGAGGTCTTCTACACCTCAGTCTCCAAACTCTTCTCTCTGCAACGATCTTTCTGCACCCCATTCTCCAACCTCTGCTCTCTGCAAAAGTCCTATTGCACCCCAGTCTCCAAACTCTGCTCTCTGTAAGATAATTCTGCACATCTTTCTCCGACCCCTGCTCTGTTTAACAGTACTTCTGTACCACAGTCTCCAACCTCAATTCTCCGTAACGGTCCTTCTGCACCCCAGTCTCCAAACACTGCTTTCTTCAACAGCCCTTCTGCACCTCAGTCTCCAAACACTGCTCTCTGTAACAGTTTTTCTGCACCTCAGTCTTCAACAACTTCTCTCTGCAACAGGCCTTCTGCACCCCAGTCTCCAATGTCTGCTCTCTGCAACAATGCTTCTGCACCCCAGTCTCCAAACTTTTCTTTCTGTTAAATCCTTCTGCTCCCCAGTCTCCAAACTCTACACTCAGTATCAGTCCTTTTGCACACCAGTTTCCAAACACTGCTCTCTGTAACAGTTTTTCTGCACCTCAGTCTTAAACAACTGCTCTCTGCAACAGTCCTTCTGCACCCCAGTCTCCAACCTCTGCTTTTTAGAACAGTCCTTCTATACCCCAGTCTCCATAATCTACTCTCTGCAAGGATCCTTCTGCACCCCAGTCTCCAACGTCTGCTCTCTGCAACAATCCTTCTGCACCCCATTCTCCAAATTCTGCTCTCTGCATCAGTCCTATTGCACCCCAGTCTCCAACCTCTGCTCTCTGTGAAATCCTTCTGTACACCTGTCTCAAACCTCTGATCTCTTTAACAGTTCTTCTGTACAGCAGTCTCTAACCTCTATTCTCTGTAACTGTCTTTCTGCACCCCAGTCTCCAAACATTGCACTCTGCACAGTTCTTCTGCACCTAGTCTCCAACCTCTCTTCTCTGCCACAGTCCTTCTGCACGTTATTCTCTAAACACTGATCTGTGTAACAGTTTTTCTACAACTCATTCTTCAACAACTGCTCTCTGCAACAGTCCTTCTTCACCCCAGTCTGCAAACTCTGCTCTCTAGAACAGTCCTTCCATACACCAGTCTTTATAATCTAGTCTCTGCAACGATCCTTCTGCACCCCAGTCTCCAAAGTCTGCTCTCTGCAACAATACTTCTGCACCCCAGACTCAAAAATTTCCTCTTTCTTAGATCGTTCTGGACCCCAGTCACCAAACTCTGCTCTCAGTATTAGTCATTCTGCACCCCAGTCTCCAAACCCTGCTCTCTGTAAGATCAATCTGAACCCCAGTCTCCAACCTCTGCTCTCTGTAACAGTGCTTCTGCACACGAGTCTCCAATGTCTGCTCTCTAGAACAGTCCTTCAATACCACAGTCTCCATAATCTACTCTCTGCATCGATCCTTCTGCACCCCAGTCTCCAACGTCTGCTCTCTGAAACAATCGTTCTGCACCCAAGTCTCCAATCATTCCTCTTTTTAAGATTCTTCTGCACCCCAGTTTCCACACTCTGCTCTCTGTAACATTCCTTCTGCACCGCAGTCTCCAACGTCTGCCCTCTGCAATGGTCCCTATGCAACCCAGTCTCCAACCTTGTTCCCTAAAACAGTTCTTCTGTACCGCAGGCTCTAACCTCTGCTCTCTGTAATGGTCCTTCTGCACCCCAGTCTCCAAAATCTGCTTTCTGTTCAGTCCTTCGGCACCACAGTCTCCAACCTCTGCTCTCTGCAACAGTCCTTCTGCACCCCAGTATCCAACATCTGCTCTGCAACAGTCCTTCTGCAACACAGTCTTAAACATCTGCTCTGTGTAACAGTCCTTCTGTACTGCAGTCTCCAAACTCTGCTCTCTGTAGCGGTCTTTCCGCACCCAAGTTTACAAACTCTGCTCTCTGTAACATTACTTCTCCAACCCAGTCTCCAAATTCTGCTTACTGCAACAGTCTTTCTGCATCCCAGTCTCCAAACTTTGCTCCCTGTAGCAGCCTTACTGCACCTCAGTCTCCAACCTCTGCTCTCTGCAACAGTCCTTCTACACCCCAGTTGCTAACCTCTGCTCTCTGGAAGGATCCTTCTGCACCCCAGTCCCCAACGTCTGCTCTCTGCAACAGTTCTTCTGCACCCGAGTCTGCAAGCTCTGCTCTCTGTAAGATCCTTCTGCAACCCCGTCTCCGAACTCTGCTATTTGTAACAGTCCTTCTGTACCGCAGTCTCCAAACTCTGCTCCCTGTAACGGTCCTTCTGCACCCCAGTCTCCAAACACTGCATTCTGTATCAGTCCTTCTGCACCACAGTCTCCAACGTCTGCTCTCTGCTACAGTCCTACTGAACCCCAGTCTTCATCATCTAATCTCTGCAACAGTCCTTCTGCACCCCAGTCTCCAACCTCTGCTCTGTGTAACAGTCCTTCTGTACTGCAGACTTTAACCTCTGCTCTCTGTAATGGTCCTCCTGTACCCCAGTCTCCAAACTCTGCTTTCTGTATCATTTCTTCTGCACCCCTGTCTCAATACTCTGCTCTCTGTAACAGTCCTTCTGCACCTCAGTCTCCAACTTCTGCTCTCTGCAATAGTCCTTCTGAACCCAAATCTCCTACTTCTGCTCTATGCAACAGTCCTTCTGCACCTCAATATCCAAACTCTGTTCTCTGTAACAATCCTTCTGCACCCCAGTCTCCAAATTCTGCTCTCTGCAAAGGTCCTTCTTCACCCCACTCTCAAACCTCTGCTCGCTGTAATATGCTTCTTTACCACAGTGACCAAACTCTCAGTAACAGTTCTTCTGCACTGCAGTCTCCAAACTCTGCTCTCTGTAACAATCCTTCTGCACCTCAGTCTCCAAACTCTGCTCTCTGCAAAGGTCCTTCTGCAATCCTTTCTTAAACTTCCGTTCTTGCCACAGTCCTTCCGCTCCCCAGTCTCCAATCTCTGGTCTTTGTAAAAGTCTTTTTGCACCCCAGTCTCCAATCTCAGCTCTCTGTGATGGTCCTTCGGCAACCCAGTTTCCAACCTCTGCTTTCTTACCAGTCGTGCACCCCAGTCTCCAAACTCTGCTCTCTGCAACAATCCTTCTGCACCCCAGTCTCCTACGTCTGCTCTCTACAACAGTCCTTCTGCACTTAAGTCTCCAACCTCTGCTCTCTGTAAGATCCTTCTGCACCCCAGTCTCCAAACTCTGCTATCTTCAACGGTCCTTCTGCACCTCAGTTGCCAATCTCTGTTCTCTGCAACAGTCCTTCTGCACCCCAGTCTCCAACCTCTGCTCTCTGTAACAGTCCTTCTGCACCTCAGAATCCAACCTCTGCTCTCTGCAACAATCGTTCTGCACCCCAGTCTCCTACGTCTCCTCTCTACAACAGTCCTTCTGCACCCCAGTCTCCAACCTCTGCTCTTTGTAACAGTTCTTCTGCACTGCAGTCCAAAACCTCTTCTCTCTGTAATGGTCCTTCTCCACCCCAGTCTCTAAACTCTGCTTTCTGTATCAGTCATTCTGCACCTCAGTCTCCAACCTCTGCTCTCTGTAACAGTCCTTCTGCACCTCAGTCTTCAACCTTTGCTCTCTGCAATTTTCCATCTGCACCTCAGTATCCAAACTCTACTCTCTGTAACAGTCCTTATGCATCTCAGTATCCAACCTCTACTCTCCGGAAGATAATTTTGCAAACCAAACTTCAAAATCTGCTCTCTATAACAGTCCTTCTGCACACAAATCTCCAACCTCTGCTCTCTGCAACAGTCCTTCTGCATCCCAGTCTCCAACATCTGCTCTCTGCATTAGTCCTGCTGCACCTCAACTGAAAATTCTGCTGTCTTCCAGGATACTTCTGCACCCCAGTCTTCAACCTCTGTTCTCTGCAACAGTCCTTCTACTTCCCAGTCTCCAACCTCTGCTCTCTGTAACAGTTTTTTGCACCTAAGTCTCCAAAATCTGCTTTCTGCAAGAGTTCTTCTGAAACCCAGTCTCCAACCTCTTCTGTCTGCAACAATAATTCTGCACCCCAGTCTGTAACATCTGCTTTCTGTATCAGTCCTGCACCCCAGTCTCAAAAATCTGCTCTCTGTAACAGTCCTTCTTCACCTCAGTCTCCAACCTCTGCTCTCTGTAACAGTCCTTCTGCACAGGAGTCTCCAGTCTCTGCTCTTTGCAACGATCTTTCTTCACCCCAGTGTCCAAACTCTGCTCTCTGTAACAGTCCTTCTGCACCACAGTCTTTAACCTCTGGTCTCTGCAACAGTTCTTCTGAACCCCAGTCTCCAACATCTGCTCTCTGCAACACTCCTTCTACACCCCAGTTTCAAACCTCTGCTTTCTGTAAGAACCTTCTGCACACCTGTATCCAACCTCTGATCTCTGAAATGGTCTTTCTTCATCCCCGTCTCAAAACTCTGCTTTCTGTATCAGTCCTTCTGCACCACAGGCTTCAACCTCTGCTCTCTGTAACAGTTCTTCTGCACCCCATCTCCAACCTGTTCTCTCTTCAACAGTCTTTCTGCACGCTAGTTTAAAACTCTGCACTCTGCAACATTCCTTCTGTACCCCAGTCTCTAACCTCTGCTCTCTGTATCAGTCCTTCTGCACCCAAGTCTCCAAGCTCTACTCTCTGTAACAGTTCTTCTGCACCTCAGTCTCCAACTAATTCTCTCTGTAACAATCCTTCTGCACATCAGTCTCCAACCTCTTCTCTCAGCAACGGTTTTTATGCACCCCAGTCTCCAACTGCTGTTCTCTGCAACAGTCTTTCTGCACCACAGTCTACAACATCTGCTCTCTGTAACAGTCCTTCTGTACTGCAGTCTCCAATCTCTGCTCTCTGTAACAGGCCTTCTGCACCCAAGTCTCCAAACTCTGCTCTCTTTAACAGTCCTTCTGCACCCCAGTCTGCAACATCTGCTCTGTGCAACAGTCTTGCTGCACCAAGTTTCCATACTTTACTCGCTGTATGATGCTTCTGCACCCCAGTCTCCCAACTCTGCCCTCAGTATCAGTCCTTCTGCACCCCAGTCTCCAATCTCTGCTCTCTGCAACAGTGCTTCTTCACCTCAGTCTCCAAACTCTGCTCTTTGTATGATGCTTCTGCACCCCAGTCTACAACCTCTGCTCTCGGAAAAAGTCTATCTACACCTTAGTCTCCATAATCTGCTATACAACAGTCCTTCTGCACCCCAGTCTCCAACCTATGCTCTCTGTAAGATAATTCTGCACACCTGTCTCCAACCTCTGTTTTACGAAACAGTCCTTCTTCACCCAAGTCTCCAATGTCTGCTCTCTGCAGCAGTCCTTCTACAACCCAGTATACAAACTCTGGTCTTAGCAACAGTCCTCCTACAACCCAGTCTCCATACTCTGCTCACCCAAATAATCCTTCTGCACCCCAGTGTCCAACCCATGCTCTCTGTAACAGTCCTTCTGTATTGTAGTATCCAAACTCTTTTCTCCGTAAGTGTCCTTATATACTCTACAATCCAACCCCTGCTTACTGTATCAGTCGTTTTGAACCCCAGTCTCCGAACTATGCCCTCTGTATCAGTCCTTCTGCAACTCAGTCTGCAAACTCTGCTTTCTGAAACAGTCCTCTTGAACCCCAGTCTCCATCCTCTTCTCTCTGCAACAGTCCTTTTGCACACCAGTCTCCAACATCTGCTCTCTAAACAGTTCTTTTCCACCCCAGTCTCCAACCTCTGCTCTTTTTAACAGTCCTTGTGTACTGCAGTCTCCAACCACTGCTCTCTTTAAGGGTCCTTCTGCACACGAGTCTCCAAGATCTGCTTTCTGTATCAGTCCTTCTGCACCCGAGTCTCCAACCTTTGTTCTGTGTAACTGTCCTTCTGCACCTTAGTATCCAACCTCTGCTCTCTGCTACAGTCCTTCTTCACCCCAATCTCCAACCTCTACTCTCTGCAACAGTTCTTTTACACCCAAGTCTAAAACCTCTGCTCTCTACAACAGTCCTTCTGCACCCCAGTCTCCAAACACTGCTCTCTGTAACAGTTCTTCTGCACCTCAGTCTCCTACCTATACTCTCTGTAATAGTGTTTCTGCACCCCAGTCTTCAACCTCTGCTCTCTGTAACAGTCTTTCTGCACACGAGTCTCCAATCTCTGCTCTGTGGAACTATCCTTCTTCACCTCAGTGTCCAAACTCTGCTCTCTGCAACAGTCCTTCTGCACCCCAGTCTCCAACCTCTGCTCTATGCAACACTCCTTCTACACCACAGTCTCAAAACTCTGTTCCCTGTAAGATTCTTCTGCACAAATGTATCCAAACTCTGATCTCTGTAACGGACCTTCTTCATCCCCGTTTCCAAACTCTGCTTTCTTTATCAGTCCTTCTGCACCACAGGCTTCAACATCTGCTCTCTGTAACAGTCCTTCTGCACTCTGTCTCAGACCTCTGCTCTCTGCAACAGTCCTTCTGCACGCCAGTTTAAAACTCTGCACTCTGCAACATTCTTTCTGTACCCCAGTCTCCTAACTCTGCTCTCTGTATCAGTCCTTCTGCACCCAATTTTCCAAACTCTACTTTCTGTAACAGTTCTTCTGCACCTCAGTCTCCAACCTATGCTCTCTGTAACAATCCTTCTGCACATCAGTCTCCAAACTCTTCTCTCAGCAACAGTCCTTATGCACCCCAGTCTCCAAGTTCTGTTCTCTGCAACAGTCCTTCTGCACCGCAGTCTGCAACATCTGCTCTCTGTAACAGTCCTTCTGTACCGCAGTCTCCAACCTCTGCTCTCTGTAACAGGCCCTCTGCACCCAAGTCTCCAAAGGCTGGTCTCTTTAACAGTCCTTCTGCACCCCAGTTTCCAACCTCTACTCTCTGCAACAGTCTTTCTGCACCAAGTTTCCATAGGTCGATCGCTGTATGATGCTTCTGCACCCCAGTCTCCCAACTCTGCCCTCTGTATCAGTCCTTCTGCACACCCAGTCTCCAATCTCTGCTCTCTGCAACAGTGATTCAGCCCCTCTGTCTCCAAACTCTGCTCTTTGTTTGATGCTTCTGCACCCCAGTCTACAACCTCTGCTCTCAGAAACAGTCCATCTACACCTTAGTCTCCATAATCTGCTATGCAACAGTCCTTCTGCACCCCAGTCTCCAACGTATGCTTTCTGTAAGATAATCCTGCACACCTGTCTCCAACCTCTGCTCTCTGTAACAGTCCTTCTGTAATGCAGTCTCCAACTTCTGCTTTATGCAACAGTCCTTCTGCACCCCAGTCTCCAACATCTGCTCTCTGTAACAGTCCTTCTACACCCCAGGCTCCAACCTCTGCTCTCTGCAACATTCCTTCTACACCCATGTCTCCATACTCTGCTCACCCCAATGATCCTTCTGCACCCCAGTCTCGAACCCATGCTCTCTGTAACAGTCCTTCTGTACCACAGCATCCAAACTCTTTTCTCTGTAAGTGTCCTTATGTACTCCACTATCCAACCTCTGCTTTCTGTATCAGTCGTATTGAACCACAGTCTCCAAACTATGCCCTCTGTATCAGTCCTTCTGCAACTCAGTCTGTAAGCTCTGCTTTCTGAAACAGTCCTCTTGAACCCCAGTCTTCATTCTCTGCTCTCTGCAACAGTCCTTTTGCACACCAGTCTCCAACATCTGCTCTCTGCAACAGTTCTTCTTCACCCCAGTCTTCAACCTCTGCTCTTTTTAACAGTCCTTCTGTACTTCAGTCTCCAACCACTGCTCTCTGTAAGGGTCCTTCTGCTCACGAGTCTCCAAGCTCTGCTTTCTGTCTTAGTCCTTCTGCACCCGAGTCTCCAACCTTTGTTCTGTGTAACTGTCCTTCTGCACCTTAGTCTCCAACCTCTGCTCTCTGCTACAGTCCTTGTTCACCCCAATCTCCAACCTCTACTCTCTGCAACAGTCCTTCTACACCCCAGTCTAACATCTCTGCTCTCTGCAAGAGTCCTTCTGCACCCCAGTCTCCAAACTCTGCTCTCTTTATCAATCATTCTGCACCTAAGTCTCCAAGCTCTGCTCTCTGCAACTGTGCTTCTGCACCTCAGTCTCCAACCTCTGATCTCTGTAAGATCCTTCTGAACCACAGTGTCCACCATCTGCTCTCTGCCACAGTCCTTCTGTACACTAGTCTCCAATCTCCACTCTCTGTAACAGTCCTTATGTACTGAAGTCTTCAACCTCTGCTCTCTGTAACGGTCCTTATGCACCCCAGTTTCCAAAGTCTCCTTTCTCTATTAGTCCTTTCTCACCCCAGTCTCGTAACTCTACTCTCTGAAATAGTCCTTCTGCACGTCAGTCTCCAAACTCTGCTCTCTGCAACAGTCTTTCTTCCTCCCAGTCCCCAACCTCTGCTCTCTGAAACAGTCCTTTTACACCACAGTCTCAAACCTCAGCTCTCTGCAACGATCCTTCTGCATCTCAGTCTCAAATCTCTGTTTTCTCCAATGATCCTTCTACACAACAGTCTCCGAGCTCTGCTCTCTGTAACAGTCCTTCTGAACATCAGAGTCAAATCTCTGCTCTCTGTAACAATCCTTCTGCACACCAGTCTCCATCTTCTGCTCTCTGTAACACTCTTTCTGCACCTCAGTCTCCATCCTCTGCTCTCTGTAAGAATCCTTCTGAACCCCAGTCTCCAACCGCTCCTCTCTGTAAAAGTCCTGCTGCACCTCAGTCTCCAATATCTGCTCTCTGAAATGATCCTTCAGCACCTCAGTCTCCAACCGCTGCTCTCTGTAACAGGCCTTCTTAACCCCATTCTCCAACATATGCTCTCTGGGTCAGTCCTTTTGCACACCACTATCCTACCTCTGCTCTCTGTAACAATCCTTCTGCACCTGAGTCTCCAACCTTTGCTCTCTGAAACGGTTTGTCTTCACCCCAGTCTCCAAACTCTGTTCTCTGCATCAGTCCTTCTGCACCCTAGTATCCAACCTCTGCTCTCTGTAACAGTCCTTCTGTAACGCAGTCTCAAAACTCTGCTCTCTGTAATGGTCCTTCTGCACCCCAGTCTCCAACATCAGCTTTCTGTATCAGTTCTTCTGCACCCCAGGCTCGAACCTCTGCTCTCAGAAACAGTCCTTCTGCACCCCAGTCTCCAACTTCTGCTCTCTGCAACATTTCTTCTGCACCTTAGTCTCCATCTGTGCTCTCAGTAACTGTCCTTCTGTACCCCAGTCTCCAACCTCTGCTCTCTCTAACGATCAGTCTGCACCACAGTATGAAACCTCTGCTCTCTGCAATGATCATTCTGCCCCTCAGTCTCCAACCTCTGCTCTCTGCATGATCCTTCTGCACCCCAGTCTCCAACCTCTGCTCTCTGTAAGAGTCCTTATCCACTTCAGTCTCCAACCTCTGCTCTCTGTAACAATCCTTCTGCACCTCAGTCTCCAACATCTGCTATCTGTAACAGTCCTTCTGTACCCAAGTCTCCTAACTCTGCTCTCTGCAACAGTCCTTCTGCACCCCAGTCTCCAACCTCGGCTCTCTGTAAGATCCTTCTTCACCTCAGTCTCCAAACATCGCTCTCTATAAACAATCCTTCTGCACCGTAGTCTCCAACCTCTGCTATCTTCTACGGTCCTCTGCACCCCAGTATCCAAACTCTGTTCTCTGAAACAGTCCTTCTGCACACCAGGCTCTAAACTCTGCTCTCTATAACAGTTCTTTTGTACCGCAGTCTCCAAACTCTGATGTCTGTAACGATAATTCTGCATCCAAGTCTCCAAACTCTACTTTCAATATCAGTCCTTCTGCACCTTAGTCTCCAACCTCTGCTCTCTGCTACGGTCCTCTACACCCCAGTATCCAAACTCTGCTCTCTTTAACAGTCTTTCTGCCCCTCAGTCTCCAACCTCTGCTCTCTGCAACAGTTCTTCTGCACCCCAGTCTCCAACATCTTCTCTCTGCAACTGTCTTTCTAAACACCAGTCTCCAACCTCTTCTCTCTGCAAGGATCCTTCTACATCCCAGTTTCATACGTCTGCTCTCTGCAACAGTCCTTCTGCACCGCAGTCTCCAACCTCTGCTCTCTGCTACAGTCCTTCTGCAACCCAGTCTCTAATCTCTGCTCTCTGCAACATTTCTTCTGCACGCCAGTCTACCACCTGTGCTCTCTGTATCTTTCCTGCTTCACCCCAGTCTCCAATCTCTGCTCTCTATAGTGATCCTTCTTCACCTCAGTCTTCCACCTCCGATCTCTGCAAGAATCCTTTTTCACCACAGTCTCCAACCTCTGCTCTCTGCAACAGTCCTTCTGCAACCCAGTCTCCAAGCTCTGCCATATGTAACAGTTCTTCTGCACCCCAGTTTCCAAACTCTGCTCTCTGTAAAAGGCCTTCTGCACCGCAGACTTCAAACTCTGCTCTCTGTAACAGGCCTTCTGCACCCCACTCTCCAACTTGTGCTCTCTGTACCGATCCTTATGCACCCCAGTTTCCAAACTCTGCTCTCTGTAACAGTCCTCTGCACCCCAGAATCCAACATCTGCTCTCTGCTACATTCCTTCTGCACCTCAGTATGAAAACTCTGCTCTCTGCAACAATCCTACTGCACCCCAGTTTCAAAGCTTTGCTCTCTGTAACAGACATTCTGAACCTCAGTCTCCAAAATGCTCTCTGTAAGGTCCTTCTAAATCCCAGTCTTGAAACATTGCTATTTTTAACACTTCTGCTGGACACCAATCTCCAAACTCTGCTGTCTGAAAGAATCCTTCTGCACCTCAGTCTCCAACCTATCTTCTCTGTAACAGTCCTTCTGCACCTCAGTCTCCAACCTCTGCTCACTGTAAAGATGCTTCAGCACCCCAGTCTCCAACTTCTGCTCTCTGTAACAGTCCTTCTGCACCCCAGTCTCCAACATCTGCTCTCTGAAACGGTCCTCTGCACGCCAGTCTCCAAACTCTGTTCTCTAACAGTACTTCTGCACCTCATACTCCAACCTCTGCTCTTTGTATCAGTCCTTCTAAGCCTCAGTCTTAAACCTCTGATCTCTGCAACGATCCTTCTGCACCCCAGTCTCCAAACTGTGCTACCTGTAACAATCCTTCTGCACAGAATTCTCCAACCTCTTCTCTCTTACAGGTCTTCTGCACCCCAGTCTCCAAACTCTGATCTCTGTAACAGTCCTTCTGCACCCCAGTCTCCAATCTCTGCTTACTTTATCAGTTCATCTTCACCACAATTTCCAACCTCTGCTCTCTGCAATAGTCTTTCTGCATCTCAGTTTACAAACTCTGCTCTCTTTAACAGTCCTTCTGCACCCCAGTCTCAAACATCTGCTCTCTGCGACAGTCCTTCTGTACCAAATCTCCAACCTCTGCCTCTGTAACCCAGTCTCGAAACTATGCTCTCTGAAACACTTTTTTTGTGCACCACAATCTCTAACCTGTGCTCTCCGCAACAGTCCTTCTACACCCCAGTGTCCAGTCTCTGCTCTCTGCAACAGTCCCTCTGCAACCTAGTCTCCAATCTCTGCTCTCTGTAACAGTCCTTCTGCACCTCAGTCTTCAACCTCTTCTCTCTGCAATTGTCCATCTGCACCTCAGTATCCAACCTCTACTCTCTGTAACAGTCCTTATACATCTCAGTATCCAACCTCTGCTCTCTGGAAGATACTTTTGCAAACCAATCTTCAAAATCTTCTCTTTATAATAGTCCTTCTGCACCCCTTCTCCAAACTCTGCTCTCTGTAACAGGCTTTCTGCACCCCAGTCTCCAACATCTCCTCTCTGGAACAGTCCTTCTGCACACAAATCTCCAACCTCTGCTCTCTGCAACAGTCCTTCTGCACCCCAGTCTCAAACATCTGCTCTCTGCGACAGTCCTTCTGTACCAAATCTCCAACCTCTGCCTCTGTAACCCAGTCTCGAAACTATGCTCTCTGAAACACTTTTTCTGCACCACAATCTCTAACCTGTGCTCTCTGCAAAAGTCCTTCTACACCCCAGTGTCCAGTCTCTGCTCTCTGCAACAGTCCCTCTGCAACCTAGTCTCCAACCTCTGCTCTCGGTAACAGTCTTTATGCACCTCAGTCTTCAACCTCTTCTCTCTGCAATTGTCCATCTGCACCTCAGTATCCAACCTCTACTCTCTGTAACAGTCCTTATACATCTCAGTATCCAACCTCTGCTCTCTGGAAGATATTTTTTGCAAACCAATCTTCAAAATCTTCTCTTTATAATAGTCCTTCTGCACCCCTTCTCCAAACTCTGCTCTCTGTAACAGGCTTTCTGCACCCCAGTCTCCAACATCTCCTCTCTGGAACAGGCCTTCTGCACACAAATCTCCAACCTCTGCTCGCTGCAACAGTCTTCTGCACCCCAGTCTCCAACATCTGCTCTCTGCATTAGTCCTTCTGCACCTAAACTGAAAATTCTGCTCTCTTCCATGGTCCTTCTGCACTACAGTCTTCAAACTCTGTTCTCTGCAACAGTCCTTCTGCATCCCAGTCTCCAACCTCTGCTATCTGTTACAGTCCTTCTGCAACTAAGTCTCCAAATTCTGCTCTCTGCAACACTCCTTCTGAAACCCAGTCTCCAACCTCTTCTGTCTGCAACAATGATTCTGCACCCCAGTCTCCAACATCTGATTTCTCTATCAGTCCTGCACCCCAGTCTACAAAATCTGCTCTCTGTAACAGTCCTTTTGCACCTCAGTCTCCAAAGTCTGCTCTCTGTAACAGTCCTTCTGCACCAGTCTTTAACCTCTGCTCTCTGCAACAGTCCTTCTGCACCCCAGTCTCCAACCTCTGCTCTCTGTAACAGTCCTTCTGCACCCCGTCTCAAACCTCTGCTCTCTGCAACACTCTTTCTGCACGGCAGTTTAAAACTCTGCACTCTGCAACATTCTTTCTGTACCCCAGTCTCCAACCTCTGCTCTCTGTATCAGTCCTTCTACACCCAAGTCTCCAAACTCTACTCTCTGTAACAGTTCTTCTGCACCTCAGTCTCCAACTTATGCTCTCTGCAACAATCCTGCACATCAGTCTCCAACCTCTTTTCTCAGCAACGGTCCTTATGCACCCAAGTCTCCAACTGCTGTTCTCTGCAACAGTCTTTCTGTACCAGAGTCAACAACATCTGCTCTCTGTAACAGTCCTTCTGTACTGCAGTCTCCAACCTCTGCTCTCTGTTACAGGCCTTCTGCACCCAAGTCTCCAAACTCTGCTCTCTTTAACAGTCCTTCTGCACCCCAGTCTCCAACATCTGCTCTGTGCAACAGTCTTTCTGCACCAAGTTTCCATACTTTGCTCGCTGTATGATGCTTCTGCACCCCATTCTCCCAACTCTTCCCTCTGTATCAGTCCTTCTGCACCCCAGTCTCTAATCTCTGCTCTCTGCAACAGTGATTTTTCACCTCAGTCTCCAAACTCTGCCCTTTGTATGATGCTTCTGCACCCCAGAATACAACCTGTTCTCTCGGAAAAAGTCCATATAAAACTTAGTCTCTATAATCTGCTATACAACAGTCCTTATGCACCCAAGTCTTTAACCTATGCTCTATGTAAGATAATTCTGCACACCTGTCTCCAACCTCTGCTTTATGTAACAGTCCTTCTGCACCCCAGTCTCCAAAGTCTGCTCTCTGCAACAGTCCTTCTACAACCCAGTCTACAAACTCTTCTCTCTGCAACAGTCCTTCTACAACCCAGTCTCCATACTTTGCTCACCCAAATAATCCTTCTGAACCCGAGTCTCCAACCCACGCTCTCTGTAACAGTCCTTCTGTACCGTAGTCTCCAAACTCTTTTCTTCGTAAGTGTCCTTATGTACTCCAGTATCCAACCTCTGCTTTCTGTATCAGTCGTTTTGAACCACGGTCTCCAAACTATGCCCACTGTATCAGTCCTTCTGCAACTCAGTCTGCAACCTCTTCATTGTGAAACATTCCTCTTGAAACACAGTCTCCATCCTCTGCTCTCTGCAACAGTCTTTTTGCACACCAGTCTCCAACATCTGCTCTCTAAACAGTTCTTCTCCACCCCAGTCTCCAACCTCTGCTCTTTTTAACAGTCCTTCTGTACTGCAGTCTCCAACCACTGCTCTCTTTAAGGGTCCTTCTGCACACGAGTCTTCAAGCTCTGCTTTCTGTATCAGTCCTTCTGCACCCGAGTCTCCAACCTTTGTTCTGTGTAACTGTCCTTCTGCACCTTAGTATCCAACCTCTGCTCTCTGTTACAGTCCTTCTTCACCCCAATCTCCAAACTCTACTCTCTGCAACAGTCCTTCTACACCCAAGTCTAAAACCTCTGCTCTCTACAACAGTCTTTCTGCACCCCAGTCTCCAAACTCTGCTCTCTGTAACAGTTCTTCTGCACCTCACTCTCCTATCTCTACTCTCTGTAACAGTGCTTTTGAACCCCAGTCTCCAACCTCTCCTCTCTGTAACAGTCCTTCTGAACACGAGTCTCCAATCTCTGCTCTCTGCAATGATCCTTCTTCACCCCAATTTCCAAACTCTGCTCTCTGTAACAGTCCTTCTGAACCACAGTCTTTAATCTCTGCTCTCTGCAACAGTCCTTCTGCACCCCAGTCTCCATCCTCTGCTCTCTGCAAAACTCTTTCTACACCACAGTCTCAAAACTCTGCTCCCTGTAAGATCCTTCTGCACACCTGTATCAAACCTCTGATCTCTGTAACAGTTCTTCTTCATCTCCGTCTCCAAACTCTGCTTTCTGTATCAGTCCTTCTGCACCACAGGCTTCAACCTTTGCTCTCTGTAACAGTCCTTCTGCACCCCGTCTCCAAACTCCGCTCTCTGCAACAGTCCTTCTGCACGCCAGTTTAAAACTTTGCACTCTGCAACATTCCTTCTGTGCCCCAGTCTCCAACCTCTGCTGTCTGTATCCGTCCTTCTGCACCCAAGTCTCCAAACTCTACTCTCTGTAAAAATCCGTCTGCACCTCAGTCTTTAACCAATGCTCTCTCTAAGAATCTTTCTGCACATCAGTCTCCAACCTCTACTCTCAGCAACGGTCCTTATGCACCCCAGTCCCCAAGTTCTGTTCTCTGCAACAGTCCTTCTGCACCGCAGTCTGCAACATCTGCTCTCTGTGACAGTCCTTCTGTACTGCAGTCTCAAACCTCTGCTCTCTGTAACAGGCCTTCTACACCAAAGTCTCCAAACTCTTCTCTCTTTAACAGTCCTTCTGCACCCCAGTCTCCAACCTCTACTCTCTGCAACAGTCTTTCTGCACCAAGTCTCCATAGGTCGCTCCCTTTATGATGCTTCTGCACCCCAGTCTCCCAACTCTGCCCTCTGTATCAGTTTTTCTGCACCCCAGTCTCCAATCTCTGCTCTCTGCAACATTGCTTCAGCACCTCAGTCTCCAAACTCAGCTTTTTGTATGATGCTTCTGCACCCCAGACTACAACCTCTTCTCTCAGAAACAGTCCATCTACACCTTAGTCTCCATAATCTGCTATGCAACAGTCCTTCTGCACCCCAGTCTCCAACCTATGCTCTCTGTAGGATAATTCTGCACACCTGTCTCCAACCTTTGCTCTCTGCAACAGTCCTTCTACACCCCAGTCTTTAAACTCTGCTCTCTGCAACAGTCCTTCTACACCCCAGTCTCCATACTCTGCTCACCCCAATGATTCTTCTGCACCCCAGTCTCGAACCCATGCTCTCTGTAACAGTCCTTCTGTACCGCAGCCTCCAAATTCTTTTCTTCGTAAGTGTCCTTATGTACTCCAGTATCCAAACTCTGCTTTCTGTATCAGTCGTTTTGAACCACAGTCTCCAAACTATGCCCTCTGTATCAGTCCTTCTGCAACTCAGTCTGCAACCTAGGCTTTCCGAAACAGTCCTCTTAAACTCCAGTCTCCATCCTCTGCTCTCTGCAACAGTCCTTTTGCACACCAGTCTCCAACATCTGCTCTATGCAACAGTTCTTCTCCACCCCAGTCTCCAACCTCTGTTCTTTTAACAGTCATTCTGTACTGCAGTCTCCAACCACTGCTCTCTGTAAGGGTCCTTCTGCACACGAGTCTCCAAACTCTGCTTTCTGTCTTTGTCCTTCTGCACCCAAGTCTCCAACCTTTGTTCTGATTAACTGTCCTCTGCACCTTAGTCTCCAGCCTCTGCTCTCTGCTACAGTCCTTCTTCACCCCAATCTCCAACCTCTAATCTCTGCAACAGTCCTTCTACACCCCAGTATAAAACCTCTGCTCTCTCCAACAGTCCTTCTGCACCCCAGTCTCCAACCTCTGCTCTTTTTATCAATCATTCTGCACCTCAGTCTCCAAGCTCTGCTATCTGCAACGGTCCTTCTGCACCTAGGTCTCCAAACTCTACTCTCTGCAACAGTGCTTCTGCACCTCAGTCTCCAACCTCTGATCTCTGTAAGATCCTTCTGCAACCCAGTCTCCAAACTCTGCTCTCTGTAACAGTCCTTGTGCACCGCAGTCTCCAAACTCTGCTCTCTGTAACTGGCCTTCTGCACCCCAGTCTCCAACCTCTGCTGTATTTATCAGTCCTTCTGCAACCCAGTCTCCAACCTCTGCTCTCTGCAACGATCCTTCTGCACCCTGTCTTCAACCTGTGCTCGCTGCAACAGTTTTTGTTCACCCAGTCTCTAACATCTGCTCTCTGCAACAGTTCTTCTGTACCTCAGTCTGAAAACTCTGCTTTCTGCAACAATCCTTCTGCACCCCAGTCTCCAAACTCTGCTCGCTTTAACAGTCCTTCTGTAAATCAGTCTCCAACCTATTCTTTCTGTGAGACCCTTCTGAAACCCAGTCTGTAAACTCTGCTCACTGAAACAGTCTTTCTGCACCCCAGTCTCTAAACTCTGCTCTCTGTAACAATAATTCTGCACCTCAGTCTTTAACCTCTGCTCTCTGCAAAGGAGCTTCTGCACCCCAGTCTCCAACATCTGTTCTCTGCAACAGTCCTTCTGCACCCCATTCTCAAACCTCTGCACTCTTTAGAAGTCCTTCTGAACCCACTCTCCAACCTCTTCTCTCTATACCAGTCTTTCTGCACATCAGTCTCTAACCTCTGCTTTCTGTAACAGTCCTCCTGCACCCCAGTCTTCAACCTCTGCTCACTTCAACATTCATTTTGCACCCCAGTCTCCTACCTGTGCTCCCTATATAAGTCCTTCTGCACATCAGTCTCCAACCTCTTCTCTCAGTAACGGTCCTTATGCACCCCAGTCTCCAACTTCTGTTCTCTGCAACTGTCCTTCTGCACCTCAATCTCCAATCTCTGTTCTCATTCAGAGGCCTTCTGCACTCTAGTCTACAACCTCTGCTCTCTGTAGCAGTACTTCTACACCCTTGTCTCCATGATCTGCTCTGCAACAGTCCTTCTGCACCCCAGTCTACAACCTATGCTCTCTGTAAGATAATTATGCACACCTGTCTCAAACCTCTGCTCTCTTTAACAGTCCTTCTGTACTGCAATCTCCAACCTCTGCTCTCTGTAACGGTCCTTACACACCCGAGTCTCCAAACTCTGCGTTATGTATCAGTCATTCTGCACCCCAGTCTCCGACCTCTGCTCTCTGAAACAGTCCTTCTGCACCTCAAACTCCAACATCTGTTCTCTGCAAAAGTCCTTCTGCGCCCCAATCTCCAAACTCTGCTCTCTGCAACAGTCGTTCTGCACCTCAGTGTGCAAACTCTGCTCTCTGTAAGATCCTTCTGAAACCCAGTCTTCAACCTCTGCTTTCTGCAATGGTCCTTCTGCACCAAAGTCTCCAAACTCTGATCTCTACAACAGTTATTCTGCACCCCAGTCTAAAACCTCTGCTCTCTGTAACAGTCCTTCTGTACCGCAGTCTCCAACCTCTGTTCTCTTTAAGGGTCCTTCTACACAACATTCTCCAAACTCTGCTTTCTGTTTCAGTCCTTCTGCACCACATTCTCTAAACTCTGCTGTCTGTATCAGTCCTTCTGCACTTCAGTCTGCAACCTCTGCTTTCTGAAATAGTCTATATGCACCCCAGTCTCCAAATACTGCTCTCTGCAACATTCCTTCTGAACCCCAGTCTCCAACATCTGCTCTCTGCAACAGTTTTTCTCCAACCCAGTCTCCATCCTCTGATCTCTCCAACAGTTTTTCTGCACCCCAGTCTCCAATCTCTGCTCTCTGTAACAGTCCTTCTGTACCCCGCTTTCCAACCTCTGCACCTTAGTCTCCAATCTCTGCTCGCTGCAACAGTTCTTCTGTACCTCAGTCTGAAAACTCTGCTCTCTGCAATTATCCTTCTGCACCCGAGTCTCCAACCTCTGCTCTCTGTAACAGTCCTTCTGTACTTCAGTCTCCAACTTCTGCTCTGTATCAGTCCTGCATCCCTTTCTCCCACATCTGGTCTCTGTAACTGTCCTTCTTCACCTCATTTTTCAACCTCTGCTCTGTTTAACAGTCCTTCTGCATCTCAGTCTGGAAACTCTGCTGACTGCAACGATCCTTCTTCACCCCAGTCTCCAACCTCTGTTCTCTGCAACGATCCTTCTGAAACTCAGTCTCCAACCTCTGGTCTCTGAAAGATCATTCTGCACCCCAGTTTCCAAAATCTCTTCTCTGTAATATTCCTTCTCTACGCCAGGTTCCAACCTCTGCTTTCTGCAACGGTCCTGCTGCACCCCAGTCTCCTACCTCTGTACTCCGCAACAGTCCTTCTGCTCCCGGTCTCCAAACTCTGCTCTCTGTAATAGTCCTTCTGTACCACAGTCTCCAAACTCTGCTCTCTTTAAAGGTCCTTTTGCACGCAACTCTCCAACCTCTGCTTTCATTATCCGTCAATCTGAACCTCAGTCTCCAACCTCTTCTCTCTGCAAAAGTCTTTCTGTATGCCATTCTCCAACTTCTGCTCTCTGCAACAGTGCTTCTGAACAACAGTCCCCAACATCTGCTTTCTAAAAAAGTCTTTGTGTACCCTAGTCTCCAACCTCAGCTCTCTGCTACAGTCCTCCTGTACTGCAGTCTCCAACATCTGCTCTCTGCAACAGTCCTTCTGCACCTCAGTCTCAAACCTCTGCTCTCTGTAAGATCCTTTTAAACCCAGTCTACAAAACTCTGCTCTCTGTACAAGTTCTTCTGCACCCCAGTCTCAGAACTCTGCTCTCTGTAACAGGCCTTCTGCAACCCAGTCTCCAACCTCTGCTCTCTGTAGCAGTTATTCTGCACCCCAGTCTCCAACTTCTGCTCTCTGTAACGATCTTTCATCACCCCAGTCTCCAAAATCTGCTCTCTGCAACAGTTCTTTTTAACCTCAGTCTGAAAATTTTGCTCTCTGCAACAATTCTTCTGCACCCCAGACTCCAACCTTTGCTTGCTGTAACAGTCCTTCTGCACCTCAGTCTCTAAACTCTGCTTTATGTAAGATCCTTCTGCAACACAGTCTCCAAAATTTTCTCCCTGTAACAGTCCTTCTGCACCTCAGTCTCCAACCTCTGCTCTCTTTAAAAGTCCTTCTACACCTCAGTCTCAAACCTCTTCTCTCTGCACAATCCCTCTGCATCCCAGTGTCCAACCACTGCTCTCTGTAACAGTTGTCCTTCACCTCAGTCTAAAAACTCTGCTCTCTGTAAGATCCTTCTGCCACCCAGTATCCTAACTCTGCTCTCTATAAAAATCTTTCTGCACCCCAGTCTTCAAACTCTGCTCTTTTTAAAAGTCCTTCGGCACCTTAGTCTCCAAACTCTGCTCTCTGTAACAGGCCTTCAGCACCCCAGTCTCCAAACTCTTCTCTCTGCAACGATCATTCTATATCTCAGTCTCCAAAATCTGCTCTCTGTTAGATCCTTCTGCAAACCAGTATAAAAACTATGCCCTCTGTATCAGTCCTTCTGCACCCCAGTCTCCAACCTCTGCTCTCTGTAACAGTCCTGCTGAACCTAGGTCTACAATCTCTGCTCTCTGTAAGATCCTTCTGCAACCTTGTCTAAAAACTCAGCTCTCTGTAACAGTTATTCTGCACCCCAGATTCCAACCTCTGTTGTCTGTAACAGGCCCTTTGCACCCCAATCTCCAACCTCTTCTCTCTGTAACAGTCTTTTTGCACCTCCGTCTTCAACCTCTGCTCTCTGCAACGATCCTTCTGCACCCCAGTCTCCAACGTCTCCTCTCCTCAACAGTCCTTCTGCACCCCTGTCTCCAAACTCTGCTCTCTGTAAGATTCTTCTGAATCCCAGTTTTCAAACTCTGCTCTCTGTAACATTTCTTTTCCACCACAGTATCCAACCTCTGGATTCTGCACCGGTCCTTCTGTACCCTAGTCTCTAAACTCTGCTCTCTTTAACAGTCCTTCTGCACCCAATTCTCTAATCTCTGCTCTCTGCAACAGTCCTTATGAACCTCAGTCTCCAAGCTCTGCTCTCTGTAACGGTCCTTCTGCACCCCAGTCTCCAACCTCTGCTTTCTGTATCAGTAATTCTGTACCCCTGTCTTCAAACTTTGCTCTCTGTAACATTCTTTCTGCACCTCAGTCTCAACCGCTGCTCTCTGCAACAGTTCTTTTGCACCCCAGTCTCCTACATCTGCACTCTAAAACAGTTCTTCTTCACCCCAATCTCCAACCTCTTCTCTCTGTAACAGTCCTCCTGTATTGCAGTCTCCAAACTCTGCTTTCTGTAACTGTCCTTCTGCACCCCAGTATCCAAACTCTGCTTTGTGTATCAGTCCTTCTGCACCCCAGTCTCCAACCTCTACTCTGTGTAACAGTACTTGTGCACCCCAGTGTTTAACCTCTGCATTCTGCAATAATCCTTCTGCATTCCAGTCTCCAACATCTGCTCTCTGCAACAGTCCTTCTGCACCTAAGTCTCCAACATCTGCTCTCTGAAAAAGTCCTTCTTCACCCCAGTCTTTAAACTCTGCTCTGTGTAACAGTCTTTCTGCACCCCAGTGTCCAACCTCTGCTCTCTGCAATAATCTTTCTGCATCCCAGTCTCCAGAATCTGCTCTCTGCAACAGTTGTTCTGCACCCAAGTCTCCAACATCTTCTCTCAGCAACAGTCCTTCTGCGCCTCAGTCTGGAAACTCTGCTGTCTGCAACGATCCTTCTGCACCACAGTCTCCAACCTCTGCTCTCTGTAACAGTCTTGCTGCACCTCTGATCTCTGCAACAGTCTTTCTGCACCCCAGGCTCCAACTTCTGTTCTCTGTAACAATTTCTCTGCACATCGGTCCCCAAACTCTGCTCTCTGCAATCGTCCTTCTGCACCCCATTCTCGAACCTCTTCTCTCTGTAACAATTGTTTTACACCCCAGTCTCCAAACTTTGCTCTCTGCAACGATCTTTTTGCAACCCAGTCTCCAACCTCAGCTTTCTGCAAAAGTCTTTCTGCACCCCAGTCTCCAACATCTGCTCTCTGAAATAGTCCTTCTTCACCTAGTCTGAAAACTCTGCTCTGTGCAAGGATCCTTTTGCACCCAAGTCTACAAACTCTGCTTTCTGTAACAGTCCTTCTTCATCTCACATCTCAACATTCCTTCTGCACTTCATCTCACTTCTCAAGAGTCCTTCTGTACTGCAGTCTCTATACTCTGCTCTCTGCAACAGTCCTTCTGCACCCCATTCTCCAACCTCTGTTGTCTGCAAGAGTCATTAAGCACCTCAGTCTCCAAAATCTGCTCCCTGCAACAATCCTTCTGAAACTTAGTCTCCAAATTCTGCTCTCTGCAACAGTTCTTCTGCACCCCAGTATCCAACATCTACTCTCTGAAACAGTCCTTCTCCACCCCAGTCTCAAACCTCTGCTCTCTGTAACATTCCTTCTGTACTGCTATCTTTAACATCTGCTCTCTGTAAGGATCCTTCTGCACCCCAGTCTCCAACTTCTACTTTCTGTATCAGTCCTTCTGCACCCCTGTCTCAAAACTCTGCTCTCTGAAAAAGTTTTTCTGCACCCCAGTCTCCAACCTCTGCTGCCTGCAATATCATTCTACACCTCAGTCTCCAACCTCTGCTCTCTGTAACAGGCCTTTTGCACCCCATTCTCCAACCTCTGCTCTCTGTAACAGTGCTTCTGCACCTCAGTCTACAAACTCTGCTCTCTGCAACAATCTTTCTGCACCCCAGTCTTAAAACGCTGCTTACTGTATCAGTAAATCTGCACCACAATTTCCAACACCTGCTCTCTGTAAGAGTCTTTCTTCACCTCAGTCTACAAACTCTTCTCTCTGCAAAAGTACTTCTGCACCCCAATCTCCAAAATCTTCTCTCTGCAACAGACGTTCTTCACCAAATCTTCAACCTCTGCCTCTCTAACAGTCCTTCTGTAACCCAGTCTCCAACCTCTGCTCTCTTCAACAGTCCTTCTGCACCCCAATGTGAACCTGTGCTCTCCGCTACAGTCCTTATACACCCCAGTGTCTAGCCTCTGCTCTCTGCAACAGTCCCTCTGCATCCCAGTCTCCAACCTATGCTCTCCTTAACAATCCTTCTGCAACCCAGTCTCCGACCTCTGTTCTTTATAACAATCGTTCTGCACCCCAGTCTCAAAATTCTGCTCTCTACAACGAACTTTCTGCACCCCAGTATCCAACCTCTGCTCTTTGTAACAGGTCTTTTGCACCCAAATCTCAGACCTCTACTCTCTGTAACAGTCTTTTTGCAGCTCAGTCTCCAACCTCTGCCTGCTCTCTGCAACAGTCCTTTTGCACCTCAGTCTCCAAACTCAGGTCTCTGCATCGAGCCTTCTGCACCTCAGTCTCGAAACTCTACTCTCTGTAACAGTCCTTCTGCACCCCGGTCTCAAAGCACTGCTGTCTGCAACAGTCATTCTGCACACCAGTCTCAAACCTCTGCTCTCTGCAACAATCCTTCTGCACCCCAGTCTCCAAACTCTGCTCTCTGCAATGATCCTCTTGCACCCCAGTCTCCAACTTCTGCTCTCTGTAACAGTCCTTCTGTACCTCAGTCTCCAAACTCTGGTCTCTGCCAAAGTCCTTCTGCACCCCAATCTCCAATCTCTTTTGCCTGCAAAAGTCCTTCTACACCCCAGTCTCCAACCTCTGTTATCTGCAACAGTCCTTCTGAACCCCAGTCTCCAACCTCTACACTCTGTAACAGTCCTTCTGAATTTCAGTCTCCAAACTCTGCTCTCTGCAACAGTCATTCAGAACCGCTGTCTCAAATTCTTCTTCCTGAAACAGTCCTTCTACACCCCAGTCTCCAAACTCTGCTATCTGCCACAGTCCTTCTGCACCTTAGTCTCCAACCTCTGCTCTCTGCAACGAACCTTCTTCACCCCAGTCTCCAAAATCTGCTCTCTGCAACAGTCCTTCTGCACCTCAGTCTGAAAACCCTGCTCTCTGCAAGGAGACTTCTTCACCTCAGTTTCCAAACTGTGATCTTTGCAAGGTCCTTCTGAACCCCAGTATCCAACCTTTGCTCTCTGTAACAATCCTTCTGCACCCCAGTCTCCAACATCTGCTCTCTGAAAAAGTCCTTCTGCACCCCAGTCTCCAACATCTGCTCTCTGCAACAGTCGTTCTGCACCTCAGTGTAAAACTCTGCTCTCTGAAACGATCCTTGTGCACCCCAGTCTCCAAACTCTGCACTCAGAAACAGTCCTTCTCCACCCCTGTCTCCAACCTCTGCTCTCTGTAACCGTCCTCCTGTAGTGGTAGTCTCCAAAATCTGCTCTCTGTAACGGTCCTTCTGCACCCCAGGTTCTAACCTTTGCTTTCTGTATCAGTCCATCAGCACCCCAGTCTCCAACCTCTGCTCTCTGTAACAGTCCTTCTGCACCTCAGTCTCCAAACTCTGCTGTCTGCAACAGTCCTTCTGCAACAATGTCTCAAACCTCTGCTACGTGAAACAGTACTTCTGCACCCCTTCTCCAAACTCTGTTCTCTGTAACAGTACTTCTGCATACCAGTCTCAATACTCTGCTCTCCACAATGATCCTTCGGCACCCAAGTCTCCTTCCTCGGTTCTCTGCAACAGTCCTTCTCCAGCCCAGTCTCCAACCTCTGCTCTCTGTAACACTCCTCCTGTAGTGCACTCTCAAAAAATCTGCTCTATGTAACGGTCCTTCTTCACCACAGTCTTCAATCTCTGCTCTCTGTAACAGTCCTTCTGCACCTCAGTCTCCAAACTCTGCTCTCTGCAACAGTCCTTCTGCACCTCAGTCTGAAATCTCTGTTCTGGCAAAAATCCTTCTGCAATCCATTCTCAAAACTCTGCTCTCTGTAACAGTCCTTCTGCACCCCAGTCTCCATCCTCTGCTCTCTGTAACAGAAATTTTGTACCCCATTCTCCAACCTCTGCTCTGTGTAACAGTGCTTCTGTACCTCAGTCTGCAAACTCTGCTCTCTGCAATAATCTTTCTGCATCCGAGTCTCCAAACTCTGCTTACTGTATCAGTCCATCTGCACCACAATTTCCAAGACCTGCTCTCTGTAAGAGTCTTTCTTCACCTCAGTCTACAAACTCTGCTCTCTGCAACAGTCCTTCTGCACCCCAATCTCCAACATCTTCTCTCTGCAACAGACCTTCTGCACCAAATCTTTAACCTCTACCTAGGTAACAGTCCATCTCTAACCCAGTCTCCAACCTCTGCTCTCTGCTACAGTCCTTATACACCCCAGTTTCCAGCCTCTGCTCTCTGCAACACACCCTCTGCAAGCCAGTCTCCAACCTCTGCTCTCCTTAATCATCCTTCTGCACCTCAGTCTCCAACCTCTGCTCTCTGCAATGATCTTTCTGCACCTCAGTCTGCAAAAACTACTCTCTGTAAAATGTACTTCTGCACCCTTGTCCAAAGTCTGCTCTTTGTAACAGGCCTTCTGCACCACAGTCTCCAAACTCTTTTATTTATAACAATCCTTCTGCACCCCAGTCACAAAATTTTGCTCTCTACAACGATCCTTCTGCACCCTAGTCTCCCAAACTCTGCTCTCTGTAATAGGCCTTTTGCACCAAATTCTTCCTCCTCTACTCTCTGTAACAGTCCGCTTGCACCTCAGTCTCCAAACTCTGCTGTCTGCAACAATCGTTTTGCACCTCAGTCTCCAAACTCAGCTCTCTGCATCAATTCTTCTGAACCTCAGTCTCGAAACTTTACTCTCTGTTACAGTCCTTTTGCACCCCGGTATCAAACCACTGCTGTCTGCAAAGATCCTTCTGCACACCAGTCTCCAACGTCTGCTCTCTGCAACAGTCCTTATACACACCAGTCTCAAACCTCTGCTCTCTGTAACAATCCTTCTGCACCAAAGTCTCCAACCTCTGCTCTCTGCAATGAACCTTTTGCACCCCAGTCTCCAACCACTGCTCTCTGCAAAAGTCCTCTGCACCCCAGTCTCCAACCTCTGCTCTGTGTATCAGTCCTACTACCTCAGTCTCCAAACTCTGCTCTCTGCAAAAGTCCTTCTGCACCCCATTCTCCAACTCTGCTGCCTGCAAATGTCCTTCTCACCCCAGTCTCCAACCTCTGCTATCTGCAACAGTACTTCTGCACCCCAGTCTCCAACCTAGGCTCTCTGTAACAATCCTTCTATACCTCAGTCTCCAACCTCTACTCTCTGTAACAGTCCTTCTTCATCTCAGTCTTCAAACTCTGCCCTCTTCAACAATCCTTCAGAACAGCTGTCTCAAATTCTTGTCCCTGCAACAGTCCTTCTACACCCCAGTCTCCAACCTCTGCTATCTGCAACAGTCCTTCTGCACCCCAGTCTCCAACATCTGCTCTCTGTAAGATCCTTCTGCAACCCTGTCTGTAAACTCTGCCCTCTGTAACAGTCCTTCTGCACCCCTTGTCCAACCTCTGTTCTTGTAACAGTTTTTTGCACGCTGGTCTCAAACCTCTACTCGCTACAACGATTCTTCTGCACCCCAGTCTCCAACATCTGCTCTCTGCAAAAGTCCTTCTGCACCCCAGTCTCCAATATCTGCTCTCTGCAACAGTCCTTCTCCACCTCAGTGTGAAAACTCTGTTCACTTCCACGATTATTCTGCAACCCAGTCTCCAAACTCTGCTCTCTACAACAGTTCTTCTGCACCCTAGTGTCCAACCTCTGCACTCTGAAACAGTCCTTCTTAACCCCAGTCTCCAACCTCAGCTCTCTGTAACAGGCCTCCTCTACTGCGGTCTCCAAATTCTGCTCTCTGTAATTTTCCTTATGCACCACAGTCTCCTACCTCTGCTTTCTCTATCAGTCCTTCTGCATCCCAGTCTCCAAACTGTGCTCTCTGTAACAGTCCTTCTGCATCTCAGTCTCCAAACTCTGCTCTCTGCAACATTCCTTCTGCACCCAATCTCCAAACTCTGCTTTCTCCAAAAGTCCTTTTACAACCAATCTCCAACCTCTGCTATCTGCAGCAGTCCTTCTGTACCCCAGTCTCCAACATCTCCTCTCTGTAACAATCCTTTTGCACCTCAGTCTCCAACATCTACTCTCTGTAACAGTCGTTCTGCACTGCAGTCTCCAATCTCTGCTCTGTGTAAGATCTTTCTGCAATCCAGTCTCCAAACTCTTCCCTCTGAAACAGTCCTTCTGCACTCTTTCTCCAAACTCTTCTCTCTGTAACAGGCCTTCTGCACCCCAGTCTCCAACCTCTTTTCTGTAACAATCCTTCTGCACCCCAGTCTCAAACCTCTGCTCTCTACAATGATCTTTTTTCACCCCAGTCTCCAACGTCTACTCTCTGCAACAGTCCTTCTGCACCCGAGACTCCAACAACTGCTCTCTGCAACAGTACTTCTGCACCTCAGTCTGAAAACTCTGTGCTCTGCAATGATCCTTCTGCACCCCAGTCTCTAAACTCTGCTCTCTGTAACAGTCCTGTTGCACCTGAGTCTCCAAACTCTGCTCTTTTTAAGATCTTTCTGCAACCCAGTCTCCCAAACTCTGCTCTCTGTAACATTCCTTCTGCGCCCCAGTCTCAAACCTCTGCTCTCTGCATAAAGACCTTTTGAACCCATATCTACAATTTCTACTCTCTATAACAGTCTTTCTGAACCTCAGTCTCCAACTTCTGCTCTCTGCAACAATCTTCTGCACCTCAGTCTCCAAGCTCTGCTCTCTGCAACGATCTTTCTGAACCTCTGTCTCCAAAGTCTGCTCTCTGCAACACTCGTTCTGCACCCCAGTTTCCAACCTCTGCTCTCTGTTAGATCCTTCTGCACACCAGTTTCCAAACTTTGTTCTCTACAACATTGCTTCTCCATCCCAGACTCAACCTCTTCTTTCAGCAACGATCCTGTAGCACCCCAGTCTCCAACCTCTGTTCCCTACAAAAGACATTCTGCTCCCCAGTCTCCAAACTATGCTCTGTGTAACAGTCCTTCTATACTGCAATCTCCAACCTCTGCTCTCTGTAATGGTTCTTCTGCACCCCAGTCTCCAAAACTCTGTTGTCTGTAGCAGGCCTTCTGCACCCCAGTCTCCAAACTCTGCTCTCTGTAACAGGCCTTCTGCACCCCAGTCTCCTACCCCTTCTCTCTGCAACGATCTTTCTGCACCCCAGTGTCAAACCTCTGCTCCTTGCAACAGTTCGTCTGCACCCCAGTCTCAAACCTCTGCTCTCTGTGCGATCCTTTTTACCCCAGTCTCCAAATTATGCTCTCTGTAAGAGGACTTCTGCACTCCAGTTTCCAAACTTTACTTTGTGCAACAGTCAATTTGAACTCCAGTCTCCAACCTCTGCTCTCTGTAAGATCCATCTGAACCCCAGTATCCAACCTCTGCTCTCTGTAACAGTCCTTCTGCACCCCAGTTTCCAAACTCTGCTCTCTGCAAGATCCTTCTAGACCCCAGTCTCCAACATCTGCTCTCTGCAACAGTCCTTCTGCACCCCATTCTCCAACCTCTGCGCTCTGTAACAGTTTTTCTATACCACAGTCTCCAAACTCTGGTATCTGTAACGGTTCTTCTGCACCCCAATATCCAACTTCTGCTTTCTGTAACAGTCCTTCTGCACCTCAGTCTCCAAACTCTGCTCTTTGTAGCAGGCCCCAGTCTTCAAAATCTGCTCTCGCAAAGGATCCTTCTGCACCCCAGTCTCCCACAACTGCTCTCTGCTATGATCCTACTGCACCCGAGTCTCCAACCTCTGATCTCTGCAAGAGTCCTTCTGCACCTCAGTCTCCAAATTCTGCTCTCTTTAAGACCAATCTGAACCCCATTCTCCAAAGTCTGCTCTCTGCAACAGTCCTTCAGCACCACAGTCTCCAACCTCTGCTCTCTGTAACAGTCCTTCTGTACCCCATTCTCCAAACTCTGCTCTCTTTAAGATTCTTTTTGCACATCAGACTCCAAACTCAGCTCTCCGCAACAGTCCTTCTGCACTCCAGTCTCCGAACTCTGCTCTCTGCAACACTCCTTCTGCACTCCAGTCTCCAAACTCTGCTCTCATTAAGATTCTTTTTGCACATCAGACTCCACACTCTGCTCTCTGAAACAGTCCTTCTGCACCCCAGTCTTCAAACTCTGCTCTCTGCAATGATCCTTCTGGACCCCAGTCTCCAACCTCTGCTCTCTGTAACAATCCTTCTGCACAACAGTCTCCAAACTTTCTGTAAGATCCTTCTTCACTCCAGTTTCCAAACTCTGCTCTCTGTAGCATTCCTTCTCCACCCAAGTCTTTAACCTCTGCTTTCTGCAAGTGTCCTGCGGCACCACAGTCTTAAAATTCTGTCCTCTGCAACAGTCCTTTTGCTCCAGTCTGAAACGTCTACTCTCCGTAACGGTCCTTCAGCACCCCAGTCTCCAAACTCTGCTTTCTGTATCAGTCCTTCTGAACCTCAGTCTCAAACCTCTGCTCTCTGTATCTATTGTTCTGCACCTCAGTCTCCAACCTGTGCTCTCTGTAACATTCCTTATGCACCCCAATTTCCAACCTCTGCTTTCTGTAACAATCCTTCTGCACCTCAGTCTCCAACCTGTGCTCTCTGTGACATTCTTTCTGCACTTCAATCTCCTACCACTACTCTCTGTAACACTCCACCTTTATCTCAGTCGCCAACCTCTCCTGTAACAGGCCTTCTGCACGTCAGTCTCAAAACTCTTTTCTCTGTAGCAGGCCTTCTGGACTCCAGTCTCCAAAATCTGCTCTCTGCAATGATCCTTCTTCACCCCAGTCTCCAACATCAGCTCTCTGCAATGATCCAACTTCACCCCACTCTCCAATCTCTGATCTCTACAACAATCCTTCTGCACCTCTGTCTCCTAATTCTCCTCTCTGTTAGATGCTTCTGCAAACCTGCATCAAATTACTGCTATCTGTAACAGTCCTTCTGCACCGAAGTCTCCTACCTAGGCTCTCCTAACAGTCCTTCTGCACCTCAGTCTCCCAAATCTGCTCTCCGTAAGATCCTTTTGCAATCAAGTCTTTAAACTCTGCACTCTGTAACAGTCTTTCTGTACAACAGTCTCCAACCTCTTCTCTCTGCAACAATTCTTCTCCACCCCAGTCTCCATCATCTGCTCTCTGCAACAGTACTTCCGCACCCTAGTCTCCAAACTCTGCTCTCTGTAACAGTCCTTTTTTCACCCCAGTCTCCAAACTCTGCTCTCTGCAACGATCCTTCTGGAACCCAGTCTCCAACGTCTGCTCTCTGCAACAGTCCTTCTGCACCACAGTCCTCAAACTCTGCTCTCTGTAAGATCCTTCTGCACTCCAGTTTCCAAACTTTGCTCTCTGTAACATTCCTTCTCCAACCCAGTCTCCAACCTCTGTACTCTGCAACAGTCCTGCTGCTCTACAGTCTCTGAGATCTGCTCTCTGTAACAGTCCTTGTGTACCACAGTCTCCAACCTCTGCTCTTCATAACGGTCCTTCGACACCCCAGTCTCCAACCTCTGCTTGCTGTATCAGTATGTCTGAACCCCAGTCCCCAACCTCTGTTTTCTGTATCTATCCTTCTGCACCTCAGTCTCTAACCTGTGCTCTATGTAAGAGTCCTTCTGCACCCCAGTCTCCAACATCTGCTCTTGATAACAATCCTTTATCGCAATCTCCAATCTCTGCTCTCTGTAAAAGTCCTTCTGCAACCCAATTTCCAAACTCTGCTTCCTATAACAGTTCTTCTGCACCTGAGTCTCCAAGCTCTGCTCTCTATAACACTCCTTCTACAACTCAGTCTCCAACCTCTTTTCTCTGTAACAGTCCTTCTGCACCTCAGTCTAAAACCTCTTCTCTGTGCAGAATCCTTTTGCACCCAGTCTTCAACCACTGCTCTCTGTAACAGTCAAGCTACACCTCAGTCTCCAACCTCTGCTCTCTGTAAGATCCTTCAGCAACCCAGTCTCAAAACACTGCTCTTTATAACAGTCCTTCTGCAACCCAGTCTCCAACATCTCCTCTCTGTTCCAGGAATTCTGCATGCCAGTCTCCAACATCTCCTCTCTGTACCAGGACTTCTGCACTCCAGTCTCCAAACTCTGCTCTCTTCAACGATCTTTCTGCACCCCAGTCTCCAACCTCTGATCTCTGAAACAGTCCATCTGCACCTCAGTCTCCAACATCTGCTCTCTGTAAGATCCTTCTGCACCCCTGTCTCCAAGCTCTGCTCCTTGTAACGATCTTTCTGCACCCAACTCTCCAACCTCTGCTCTAAGTAACAGAACTTCTGCACCTCAGTCTCCAATCTCTACTCTCTTCAAAAGTCCTTCTGCACCCCAGTCTCCAAACTCTGCTCTCTGCAACAGTCCTTCTATACTTTAGTCTTCAAACTCTACTCTCTGTAACAGTCTGTCTGCACCACAGTCTCCAACCTCTGCTCTCTGCAACAGTCCTTCTGCACCCCAGTCTCCAAACTCTGCTCTCTGTAACCATCCTTCTGCACCTCAGTCTCCAACCCCTGCTCTATGTAACAAGACTTCTGCACCTCAGTCTGACACCTCTCCTCTCTGCACGGTCCTTCTGCACCTAAGTCTCCAACCACTACTTTCTGTAACAGTCCACCTGCAACTCAGTCTCCAACCTCTTCTCTCCGTAAGATCCTTCAGCAACCCAGTCTCCAAATTCTGCTCTCTATAACAGTCCTTATGCACCCCAATCTCCAACCTCTTCTCTCTGTAACAGGCCTTCTGCATTCCAGTGTCCAAACTCTGCTCTCTGTAGCAGGCCTTCTGCACCCTAGTCTCCGAAATCTGCTCTCTACAACAGTCCATCTGCACCTCAGTCTAAAATTCTGCTCTCAGTAAGATACTTCTGCACCCCTGTATCCAACTTCTGCTCTCTGCAACAGTCCTTCTGCCTTCCAGTCTCCAACCTATTCTCTCTTCAAGAGTTCTTCTGCACACTGGTTGCCAACATCTGCTCTCTGCAACAGTCCTTCTGCACCCCAGTCTCCAACGTCTGCCGTCAGAAACATTTCTTCTGCACCTCAGTCTGAATACTCTGCTCTCTCCAACGACCCTTCTGCACCCCAGTCTCATACCTCGGCTCTCTGTAACAGTCCTTCTGCACCTCAGTCTCCCAACTCTGCTTTTTGTAAGATCCTTCTTCAACCCAGTATTTAAATTCTGAACTTTTTATCTGTCCTTCTGCACAACAGTCTTAAAATTCTGCTCTCTGTAACAGGATGTCTACAACCCACTCTCAAACTTCTGCTCTCTGTAACAGGACGTCCTTACCCCAGTCTCCAACCTCTTCTATCTGCAACGATTCTTCTGCACCCCAGACTCCAACATCTGCTCTCTGCAACACTCATTTTAAACACTAGTCTCCAATCTCTGCTCTCTGTAAGATCCAACTGAACCCCAGTCTCCAACCTATGCTCTCTGTAACAGTCCTTCTGCACCCAAGTCTCCAAACTCTGTTCTCTGTAACAGTCTTTCTGCACCTCAGTCTCCAAACTCTGCTCTCTGTAACAGTCTTTCTGCACCTCAGTCTCCAAACTCTGCTCTTTGTAACAGTCCTTCTGCACCCCAGACTCTAAAATATGCTCTCTGCAAAAGTCCTTCTGCACCCCAGTCTTCAACATCTGCTCTCTGCAACAGTCCTTCTGCACCCCAGTCTCCAAACTCTGCTCTCTGCAACAGTCCTTCTTCACCGCAGTCTTTAACCTCTGCTCTCTCCAACGATTCTTTTGGACCCCAGTCTCCAACGTCTGCTCTCTGCAACAGTCCTTCTGCACCACAGTCTCCAACCTCTGCTCTCTGTACGATCCATCTCAACTCCAGTTTAAAAACTCTGCTCTCTGTAACATTCCTTCTCCACCTAGTCTCCAACCTCTGTCCTCTTCAACAGTCTTTCTGCTCCCCAGTCTCCGAGATCAGCTCTCTTTAACAGTCCTTCTGAACCGCAGTCTCCAAACTCTGCTCTTTGTTACAGTCCTTCTACACCCCAGTCTCCAACTTCTGCTTTCTGTATCAGATTGCCTGAACCCCAGTTTCCAAAATCTGTTCTCTGTATCTATCCTTCTGCACCTTAGTCTCCAACCTATGCTCTATGTAAGAGACTTTCTGCAGCCCAGTCTCCAACCTCTGCTCTCAATAACAGTCCTATACCGCAGTCTACAACCTCTGTTCTCTGTAACAGTTCTTCTGAACCTCAGTGTGAAACCTCTGCTCTGTGCATGATCCTTTTGCACCCAGTCTTCAACCACTGCTCTCTGTAACAGTCAAGCTCCACCTCAGTCTCCAACCTCTGCTCTCTGTAAGATCCTTCAGCAACCCAGTCTCAAAACACTACTCTCTATAACAGTCCTTCTGCACCCCAGTCTCCAACCTCTCCTCTCAGTAACAGGCCTTCTGCATGCCAGTCTTCAAACTCTATTCTATGCAAGGATCATTTTGCACCGCTGTCTCCAACCTCTGCTCTCTGCAATGATCCTACTGCACCCCAGTCTCCAACTTCTCATCTCTGAAACACTCTTTCTGAACCTCAGTTTCCAACTTCTGCTCTCTGTAAGATCCTTCAGCAACCCAGTGTCCAAACTATCCTCTTTGTAACAGGCCTTCTGCACGCCAGTCTCCAAACTCTGCTCTCTGTAGCAGGCCTTCTGCATCCCAGTCTCCAACCGCTGCTCTCTGCAACGATCCTTCTGCACCCCAGTCTACACCTCTGCTCTCTGAAATGATCCTACTGAACCCCAGTCTCCGACCTCTGATCTCTGCAACAGATCTTCTGCACATCAGTCTACAACCTCTGCTTTCTGTAAGATCCTTCTGCACCCCTGTTTCCAAACTCTGCTCTCTGTAACAGTTCTTCTGCACCCGAGTCTCCAAACTCTGCTCTCTGTAACAGGACTTCCGCACCTCAGTCTCCAACCTGTGCTCTCTGCAACAGTCCTTCTGCATCCCAGTCTCCAAACTCTGTTCTCTACAACAGTCCTTCTAGACCCTAGTTACCAACATCTGCTCTCTGCAACAGACCTTCCGCACCCCAGTCTCCAACATCTGCTCTCTTCAACAGTTCTTCTGCACCTCAGTCTGAAAACTCTGCTCTCTGCAACGAACTTTCTGCACCCCAGTCTCCTACCTCTGCTCTCTGGAACAGTCCTTCTGCACCTCAGTCTCCCAATTCTGCTCTCTATATGATCCTTCTGCAACACAGTCTTTAAACTCTGCACTCTGTAACAGTCCTTCTGCAAAACAGTCTCCAACCTCTGCTCTCTGTAACAGGACTTCTGCAACCCAGTCCCCAAACTCTGTTCTCTGTAATAGGCCTTCTGCACCCCAGTCTCCAACCTCTTCTCTCTGCAACGATTCTACTCCATCCAAGTCTCCAAATCTGCTCTCGGCAACTGTCCTTCTGCACCCCAGTCTCAAAATTCTGCTCTCTCTAAGATCCATCTGAACCCCAGTCTCCAACCTCTGCTCTCTGTAACAGTTCTTCTGCACCCCAGTTTCCAAACGCTGCTCTCTGTAACAGTCCTTCCGCACGTCAGTCTAAATCCTCTGCTCTCTGTAACAGTCCTTCTGCACCCCAGTCTCTAACATCTGTTCTCTGCAACAGTCCTTCTCCACCCCAGTCTCCAACATCTGCTCTCTGCATCAGTCCTTCTGCACCCCAGTCTCCAAACTCTTCTCTCAGCAACGAACTTTTTAGACCCCAGTCTCTAATGTCTGCTCTATGGAACAGTCCTTGTGCACCACAGTCTCCAACCTCTGTTCTTTTTAAGATACTTCTGCACTCCAGGTTCTAAACTCTGCTCTCTGTAACATTTTTTTTCCACCCCAGTCTCCAACCTCTGTCCTCTGCAACAGTCCTTCTGCTCCCCTGTCTCCGAGATCTTCTCTATGTAACAGACCTTATGTAACGCAGTTTCCAACCTCTGCTCTCTGTAATGGTCCTTTTACAACTCAGTCTCCAACCTTTGCTTTTTTGAATCAGTCCTTCTGAACGAGGTCTCCAACCTCTGCTCTTTTTATCTATCCTTCTGCACCTCAGTCTCCAACCTGTGCTTTCTGTAACAGTTCTTCTTCACCCCAGTCTCCAAACTCTACTCTCTGTAATAGTCCTTCTATGCCGCAGTCTCAAACTCTGCTCTCTGAAATGATCCTTCTGCACCCAAATTTCCAACCTCTGCTTTCTGTAACAGTCCTTCTGCACGTGAGTCTCCAACATCTGCTCTCTGTAAGTTTCTTCAGCGAACCAGTCTTCAAACTCTGCTCTCTCTAACAGTCCTTCTGCACCCCAGTCTCCAAACTCTCCTCTCTGTAACAGGCCTTCTGCATGCAAGTCTCAAAACTCTGCTCTCTATAGCAGGGCTTCTGCACCCCAGTTTCCATCTTATGCTCTCTGCAATGATCCTTCTGCACCCCAGTCTCGAAACTTTGCTCTCTGCAATGATCCTACTGCACCCCACTCTCCAACCTCTGATCTCTGCAAAAGTCCTTCTGCACCTCAGTCTCCAAATTCTGGTCTCTGTTTGATCCTTCTGCTCCCCTTTCTCCAACCTCTTCTCTGTGTAACAATCCTTCTGCACCCCAGTCTCCAACCTCGGCTCTCCGCAAGAGTAATACTTCACCCCAGTTTCCAAACTCTGCTCTCTGAAACAGTCCTCCTCTACTGCAGTATCCAACCTCTGCTCTCTGTAACTGTCTTTCTGAACCCCAGACTCCAATCTCTGCTTTCTGTATCAGCCCTTTTGTACCCCAGTCTCTAAACTCTTCTCTCTGTAAGAGTCCTACTGCATCTCAGTCTTCAACCTCTGATCTCTGCAGAGTCCTTCTGCAATCAGTCTCCAAATTCTACTCGCTGTAAGATCCTTCTGCACCCCTGTATTTAACCTCTGCTCTCCTAAACTGTCCTTCTGCACCCGAGTCTCCAAACTCTGCTCTCTGTAACAGGACTGCCGACCCTCAGTCTCCAACCTCTGCTCCCTGCAACAGTCCTTCTGCACCCCAGTCTCCAACCACTGCTTTCTACAACAGTTCTTCTGGACCCTAGTTACCAACATCTGCTCTCTGCAACAGTCCTTCTGCACTCCAGTCTCCAAAATCTGCACTCTGTCACAGTCATTCTACACCTCAGTCTGAAAACTCTGCTCTCTGCAACGACCCTTCTGCACCCCAGCCTCCTACCTCTGCTCTCTGTAACAGTCCTTCTGCACCTCAGTCTCCCAACTGTGTCCTCTGTTTCATCCTTCTGCAACCCAGTCTTTAAACTCGGCACTCTTTAACAGTCCTTCTGCACAACAGTCTCAAACCTCTGCTTTCTTTAACAGAATTTCTGCCACCCAGTCTCCAAACTCTGCTCTGTGTAACAGGCATTCTGCACCCCAGTCTCCAAACTCTTCTCTTTGCAACGATTCTTCTCCACCTCAGTCTCCAACTCTGCTCTCTGCAAGAGTCCTTTTGCACACCAGTCTCTAAACTCTGCTCTCTGCAAGATCCATCTGAACCCCAGTCTCCAAACTCTGCTATCTGTAACAGTCCTTCTGCACCTCATTCTCCAACCTCTTCTCTCGGAAACAGTCTTTCTTCTCCCCAGTCTCTGAGATCTGCTCTCTATAACAGTCCTTCTGTAACGCAGTGTCCAACCAGTGCTCTCAGTTTCGGTTCTTCTATACTCCAGTTTCCAAACTCTGATTTCTGTATCATCCTGTCTGAACCCCAGTATCCAACCTCTGTTCTCTTTATCCATCCTTCTTTACCTCAGTCTCCAACTTGTGCTCTCTGTAAGAGTTCTTCTGCATCACAGTCGCCAACCTCTGCTCTCGGTAACAGTCCTAAACCGCAGTCTCCAAACTCTGCTCTCTTTAACGGTACTTCTGAACCCCAATTTCCAACCTGTGCTTGCTGTAACAGTCCTTCTGCACCTAAGTCTCCAAACTATGCTCTCTACAACAGTCCTTTTACACCCCACTCTCCAACATCTTGTCTCTGCAACAATCCTTATGCATTACAGTCTGAAAACTCTGCTGTCTTCAACGAATCTCCTGCACCCCAGTCTCCTACCTCAGGTGTCTGTTACAATCCTTCTGCACCTCAGTCTCCAACCTCTGCTCTCTGTAAGATCCTTCAGCAACCCAGTCTCAAAACACTACTCTCTATAACAGTCCTTCTGCACCCCAGTCTCCAACCTCTCCTCTCAGTAACAGGCCTTCTGCATGCCAGTCTTCAAACTCTATTCTATGCAAGGATCATTTTGCACCGCTGTCTCCAACCTCTGCTCTCTGCAATGATCCTACTGCACCCCAGTCTCCAACTTCTCATCTCTGAAACACTCTTTCTGAACCTCAGTTTCCAACTTCTGCTCTCTGTAAGATCCTTCAGCAACCCAGTGTCCAAACTATCCTCTTTGTAAGAGGCCCTCTGCACGCCAGTCTCCAAACTCTGCTCTCTGTAGCAGGCCTTCTGCATCCCAGTCTCCAACCGCTGCTCTCTGCAACGATCCTTCTGCACCCCAGTCTACACCTCTGCTCTCTGAAATGATCCTACTGAACCCCAGTCTCCGACCTCTGATCTCTGCAACAGTTCTTCTGCACATCAGTCTACAACCTCTGCTTTCTGTAAGATCCTTCTGCACCCCTGTTTCCAAACTCTGCTCTCTGTAACAGTTCTTCTGCACCCGAGTCTCCAAACTCTGCTCTCTGTAACAGGACTTCCGCACCTCAGTCTCCAACCTGTGCTCTCTGCAACAGTCCTTCTGCATCCCAGTCTCCAAACTCTGTTCTCTACAACAGTCCTTCTAGACCCTAGTTACCAACATCTGCTCTCTGCAACAGACCTTCCGCACCCCAGTCTCCAACATCTGCTCTCTTCAACAGTTCTTCTGCACCTCAGTCTGAAAACTCTGCTCTCTGCAACGAACTTTCTGCACCCCAGTCTCCTACCTCTGCTCTCTGGAACAGTCCTTCTGCACCTCAGTCTCCCAATTCTGCTCTCTATATGATCCTTCTGCAACACAGTCTTTAAACTCTGCACTCTGTAACAGTCCTTCTGCAAAACAGTCTCCAACCTCTGCTCTCTGTAACAGGACTTCTGCAACCCAGTCCCCAAACTCTGTTCTCTGTAATAGGCCTTCTGCACCCCAGTCTCCAACCTCTTCTCTCTGCAACGATTCTACTCCATCCAAGTCTCCAAATCTGCTCTCGGCAACTGTCCTTCTGCACCCCAGTCTCAAAATTCTGCTCTCTCTAAGATCCATCTGAACCCCAGTCTCCAACCTCTGCTCTCTGTAACAGTTCTTCTGCACCCCAGTTTCCAAACGCTGCTCTCTGTAACAGTCCTTCCGCACGTCAGTCTAAATCCTCTGCTCTCTGTAACAGTCCTTCTGCACCCCAGTCTCTAACATCTGTTCTCTGCAACAGTCCTTCTCCACCCCAGTCTCCAACATCTGCTCTCTGCATCAGTCCTTCTGCACCCCAGTCTCCAAACTCTTCTCTCAGCAACGAACTTTTTAGACCCCAGTCTCTAATGTCTGCTCTATGGAACAGTCCTTGTGCACCACAGTCTCCAACCTCTGTTCTTTTTAAGATACTTCTGCACTCCAGGTTCTAAACTCTGCTCTCTGTAACATTTTTTTTCCACCCCAGTCTCCAACCTCTGTCCTCTGCAACAGTCCTTCTGCTCCCCTGTCTCCGAGATCTTCTCTATGTAACAGACCTTATGTAACGCAGTTTCCAACCTCTGCTCTCTGTAATGGTCCTTTTACAACTCAGTCTCCAACCTTTGCTTTTTTGAATCAGTCCTTCTGAACGAGGTCTCCAACCTCTGCTCTTTTTATCTATCCTTCTGCACCTCAGTCTCCAACCTGTGCTTTCTGTAACAGTTCTTCTTCACCCCAGTCTCCAAACTCTACTCTCTGTAATAGTCCTTCTATGCCGCAGTCTCAAACTCTGCTCTCTGAAATGATCCTTCTGCACCCAAATTTCCAACCTCTGCTTTCTGTAACAGTCCTTCTGCACGTGAGTCTCCAACATCTGCTCTCTGTAAGTTTCTTCAGCGAACCAGTCTTCAAACTCTGCTCTCTCTAACAGTCCTTCTGCACCCCAGTCTCCAAACTCTCCTCTCTGTAACAGGCCTTCTGCATGCAAGTCTCAAAACTCTGCTCTCTATAGCAGGGCTTCTGCACCCCAGTTTCCATCTTATGCTCTCTGCAATGATCCTTCTGCACCCCAGTCTCGAAACTTTGCTCTCTGCAATGATCCTACTGCACCCCACTCTCCAACCTCTGATCTCTGCAAAAGTCCTTCTGCACCTCAGTCTCCAAATTCTGGTCTCTGTTTGATCCTTCTGCTCCCCTTTCTCCAACCTCTTCTCTGTGTAACAATCCTTCTGCACCCCAGTCTCCAACCTCGGCTCTCCGCAAGAGTAATACTTCACCCCAGTTTCCAAACTCTGCTCTCTGAAACAGTCCTCCTCTACTGCAGTATCCAACCTCTGCTCTCTGTAACTGTCTTTCTGAACCCCAGACTCCAATCTCTGCTTTCTGTATCAGCCCTTTTGTACCCCAGTCTCTAAACTCTTCTCTCTGTAAGAGTCCTACTGCATCTCAGTCTTCAACCTCTGATCTCTGCAGAGTCCTTCTGCAATCAGTCTCCAAATTCTACTCGCTGTAAGATCCTTCTGCACCCCTGTATTTAACCTCTGCTCTCCTAAACTGTCCTTCTGCACCCGAGTCTCCAAACTCTGCTCTCTGTAACAGGACTGCCGACCCTCAGTCTCCAACCTCTGCTCCCTGCAACAGTCCTTCTGCACCCCAGTCTCCAACCACTGCTTTCTACAACAGTTCTTCTGGACCCTAGTTACCAACATCTGCTCTCTGCAACAGTCCTTCTGCACTCCAGTCTCCAAAATCTGCACTCTGTCACAGTCATTCTACACCTCAGTCTGAAAACTCTGCTCTCTGCAACGACCCTTCTGCACCCCAGCCTCCTACCTCTGCTCTCTGTAACAGTCCTTCTGCACCTCAGTCTCCCAACTGTGTCCTCTGTTTCATCCTTCTGCAACCCAGTCTTTAAACTCGGCACTCTTTAACAGTCCTTCTGCACAACAGTCTCAAACCTCTGCTTTCTTTAACAGAATTTCTGCCACCCAGTCTCCAAACTCTGCTCTGTGTAACAGGCATTCTGCACCCCAGTCTCCAAACTCTTCTCTTTGCAACGATTCTTCTCCACCTCAGTCTCCAACTCTGCTCTCTGCAAGAGTCCTTTTGCACACCAGTCTCTAAACTCTGCTCTCTGCAAGATCCATCTGAACCCCAGTCTCCAAACTCTGCTATCTGTAACAGTCCTTCTGCACCTCATTCTCCAACCTCTTCTCTCGGAAACAGTCTTTCTTCTCCCCAGTCTCTGAGATCTGCTCTCTATAACAGTCCTTCTGTAACGCAGTGTCCAACCAGTGCTCTCAGTTTCGGTTCTTCTATACTCCAGTTTCCAAACTCTGATTTCTGTATCATCCTGTCTGAACCCCAGTATCCAACCTCTGTTCTCTTTATCCATCCTTCTTTACCTCAGTCTCCAACTTGTGCTCTCTGTAAGAGTTCTTCTGCATCACAGTCGCCAACCTCTGCTCTCGGTAACAGTCCTAAACCGCAGTCTCCAAACTCTGCTCTCTTTAACGGTACTTCTGAACCCCAATTTCCAACCTGTGCTTGCTGTAACAGTCCTTCTGCACCTAAGTCTCCAAACTATGCTCTCTACAACAGTCCTTTTACACCCCACTCTCCAACATCTTGTCTCTGCAACAATCCTTATGCATTACAGTCTGAAAACTCTGCTGTCTTCAACGAATCTCCTGCACCCCAGTCTCCTACCTCAGGTGTCTGTTACAATCCTTCTGCACCTCAGTCTCCAACCTCTGCTCTCTGTAAGATCCTTCAGCAACCCAGTCTCAAAACACTACTCTCTATAACAGTCCTTCTGCACCCCAGTCTCCAACCTCTCCTCTCAGTAACAGGCCTTCTGCATGCCAGTCTTCAAACTCTATTCTATGCAAGGATCATTTTGCACCGCTGTCTCCAACCTCTGCTCTCTGCAATGATCCTACTGCACCCCAGTCTCCAACTTCTCATCTCTGAAACACTCTTTCTGAACCTCAGTTTCCAACTTCTGCTCTCTGTAAGATCCTTCAGCAACCCAGTGTCCAAACTATCCTCTTTGTAAGAGGCCCTCTGCACGCCAGTCTCCAAACTCTGCTCTCTGTAGCAGGCCTTCTGCATCCCAGTCTCCAACCGCTGCTCTCTGCAACGATCCTTCTGCACCCCAGTCTACACCTCTGCTCTCTGAAATGATCCTACTGAACCCCAGTCTCCGACCTCTGATCTCTGCAACAGTTCTTCTGCACATCAGTCTACAACCTCTGCTTTCTGTAAGATCCTTCTGCACCCCTGTTTCCAAACTCTGCTCTCTGTAACAGTTCTTCTGCACCCGAGTCTCCAAACTCTGCTCTCTGTAACAGGACTTCCGCACCTCAGTCTCCAACCTGTGCTCTCTGCAACAGTCCTTCTGCATCCCAGTCTCCAAACTCTGTTCTCTACAACAGTCCTTCTAGACCCTAGTTACCAACATCTGCTCTCTGCAACAGACCTTCCGCACCCCAGTCTCCAACATCTGCTCTCTTCAACAGTTCTTCTGCACCTCAGTCTGAAAACTCTGCTCTCTGCAACGAACTTTCTGCACCCCAGTCTCCTACCTCTGCTCTCTGGAACAGTCCTTCTGCCCTCAGTCTCCCAATTCTGCTCTCTATATGATCCTTCTGCAACACAGTCTTTAACTCTGCACTCTGTAACAGTCCTTCTGCAAAACAGTCTCCAACCTCTGCTCTCTGTAACAGGACTTCTGCAACCCAGTCCCCAAACTCTGTTCTCTGTAATAGGCCTTCTGCACCCCAGTCTCCAACCTCTTCTCTCTGCAACGATTCTACTCCATCCAAGTCTCCAAATCTGCTCTCGGCAACTGTCCTTCTGCACCCCAGTCTCAAAATTCTGCTCTCTCTAAGATCCATCTGAACCCCAGTCTCCAACCTCTGCTCTCTGTAACAGTTCTTCTGCACCCCAGTTTCCAAACGCTGCTCTCTGATAACAGTCCTTCCGCACGTCAGTCTAAATCCTCTGCTCTCTGTAACAGTCCTTCTGCACCCCAGTCTCTAACATCTGTTCTCTGCAAACAGTCCTTCTCCACCCCAGTCTCCAACATCTGCTCTCTGCATCAGTCCTTCTGCACCCCAGTCTCCAAACTCTTCTCTCAGCAACGAACTTTTTAGACCCCAGTCTCTAATGTCTGCTCTATGGAACAGTCCTTGTGCACCACAGTCTCCAACCTCTGTTCTTTTTAAGATACTTCTGCACTCCAGGTTCTAAACTCTGCTCTCTGTAACATTTTTTTTCCACCCCAGTCTCCAACCTCTGTCCTCTGCAACAGTCCTTCTGCTCCCCTGTCTCCGAGATCTTCTCTATGTAACAGACCTTATGTAACGCAGTTTCCAACCTCTGCTCTCTGTAATGGTCCTTTTACAACTCAGTCTCCAACCTTTGCTTTTTTGAATCAGTCCTTCTGAACGAGGTCTCCAACCTCTGCTCTTTTTATCTATCCTTCTGCACCTCAGTCTCCAACCTGTGCTTTCTGTAACAGTTCTTCTTCACCCCAGTCTCCAAACTCTACTCTCTGTAATAGTCCTTCTATGCCGCAGTCTCAAACTCTGCTCTCTGAAATGATCCTTCTGCACCCAAATTTCCAACCTCTGCTTTCTGTAACAGTCCTTCTGCACGTGAGTCTCCAACATCTGCTCTCTGTAAGTTTCTTCAGCGAACCAGTCTTCAAACTCTGCTCTCTCTAACAGTCCTTCTGCACCCCAGTCTCTGCTCTCTGTACGATCCATCTCAACTCCAGTCTCTTGGCTCTGCTCTCTGTAACAGTTCTTCTACACCTCAGTCTCCAACCTCTTCTCTGTGCAACAGTTCTTCTTCACCCCAGTCTCCAACATCTGCTCTCTGTAACAGTCTTTCTGCACCTCAGTCTCCAAACTCTGCTCTCATCAACAACCCTCTGCACCCCAGTCTGCAAACTCTGCTCTCTACAACGATCTTTCTGGACCCCAGTCTCCAACGTCTGCTCTCTGCAACAGTCCTTCTGCACCACAGTCTCCAACCTGTGCTCTTTGTAAGATCTTTCTGCACTCCAGTTTCCTAAGTCTGCTCTCTAACATTTCTTCTAGACCCCAGTCGCCAACCTCTGCTTTCTGAAAGGGTCCTGCGGCACCCCTGTCTCCAAACTCTGTTCGCTGCAACAGTCTTTCTGCTCCCCAGTCTTCAGTATCTGCTCTCTGTAACAATCCTTCTGTACCGCAGTCACCAAACTCTGCTCTCTGTAACGGTCCTTCTGCACCCAAGTCTCCAACCTCTGCTTTCTGTATCAGTCCTTCTGAACCCCAGTCTCCAACCTCTGCTCTCTGTGTCTATCCTTCTGCACCTCAGTCTCCAACCTGTGCTTTCTGTAACAGTCCTTCTGCACCCAAGACTCCCATCTCTGCTCTCTGTAACAGTCCTTCTATACCGTAGTCTCCAACCTCTTCTCTCTGTAACGGTCCATTTGCACCCCAATTTCCAACCTCTGCTTTCTGTAACAGTCCTTCTGCACCTCAGTATCCAAACTCTGCTCTCCATATCAGTCCTTCTACACCTCAATCTCCAACCTCGGCTCTCTGTAACAGTACTTCTGAACCTCAGTCTGAAACCTCTGCTCTCCATGATCCTTCTGCACCCCAGTTTTCAACCACTGCTCTCTGTAACAGTCCACCAGCACTTTAGTCTCCAACCTCTGCTCTCTGTAAGATCCTTCAGCAACCCAGTTAAAACTCTGCTCTCTGTAATATTCCTTCTGCACCCCAGTCTCCAACCTCTCCTCTCTGTAACAGGCCTTCTGTACGCCAGTCTACAAATCTGCTCTCTGTAGCAGGCCTATTGCACCCCAGTCTCCAAACTCTGCAATGATCCTTCTGCACCCCAGTATTTAAACTCTGCTCTCTGCAATGATCCTACTGCACCCCAGTCTCCAACTTCTGATCTCCAGAACAGTCCTTCTGCACCTCAGTCTACAAATTCTGCTCTCTGTAAGAGCCTTCTGCACCGCTGTCTCCAACCTCTGCTCTCTGCAACAGTCCTTCGGCACCCTAGTTACCAACATCTGCTCTCTTTTACAGTCCTTCTGCACCCCCATCTCTAACCTCTGCTCTCTGTAACAGTCTCATGTACTGCAGAATCCAAACCCTGCTCTCTGTAACGGTCTTTCTGTACCCCTGAGTTCAATATCTACTTTCTGTATCAGTCCTTCTTCACCCCAGTCTCCAACCTCTGCTCTCTATAACAGTCCTTCTGCACCTCAGTCTCCAACCTCTACTCTCTGAAACAGTCCTTCTACATTGAAGTCTAAAATCTCTGCTCTCTACAACAGTACTTCTACACCTCAGTCTCCAATCTCGGCTCTCTGCAAGGGTCTTTTTGCACCTCAGTCTCCAAATTCTACTCTCTGTAACAGTGCTTCTTCACTTCAGTCTCCAATCTCTGCTCTCTGTAAGATCCTTCTGCAACCCAGTCTCCAAACTCTTCTCTCTGTAACAGTTCTTAATCACCCCAGTCTCCAAACTCTGCTCCCTTTAACAGGCCTTCTGTACCCCAGTCTTCAACCTCTGCTCTCTTTATCAGTCCATCTGCACGCCAGTCTCCAATGTCTGCTCTCTACAACGATCCTTCTGCACCCCAGTCTCCAAACTCTGTTCACTGCAACAGTCTTTGTGCAACCAAGTCTACAAAATCTGCTCTCTGCAAAATTTCTTCTGTACCTCAGTCTGAAAACTCTGCTCTCTGCAATAAACCTTCTGCACCCCAGTCTCCAAACTCTGCTCTCTGTAACTGTCCTACAGCACCATAATCGCCAACATCTGCTTTAAGCAACATTCCTTATGCACCTCAGTCTCCAACCTCTGCTCTCTGCAACATTCTTTCTGCAACCCAGTATCATAGCATTGCTCTCTGCAAAAGTCCGTCTGCACCCCAGTCTTCAACCTCTGCTTTCTATAACGATCCTTCGGCACCCCAGTCTCGAACCTTCGCTCTCTGTAACAGTCCTTCTGCACCTCAGTCTCCAAACTCTTTTCTTTGTAAGATACTTCTGAAACCCAGTCTCTAACGTCTCCTCTCTGTAACAGTCCTTCTGCACCTCAGTCTTTAACCTCTGCTCTCTGCAAAAGTCCTTCTGCACCTCAGTCTCCAAACTCTGTTTTCTGCAACAGTCCTTCTGCAAAAAAATTTCCAATTTCTGCTCTTTGCAACATTCCTTCTGTACCCCAGTCTCCAACCTGTGCTCACTGTAAAAGTCCTTCTGCATCCCAGTCTTGAACCTCTGCTCTCTGAAACGATTCTTCTGTACCACAGTCTCGAACCTCTGCTCTTTGCAACGATCCTTCTGCACCCCAGACTGAAAACTCTGCTGGATGCAACAGTTTTTTTTAACCCCAGTCTCCAACATTTGCTTTCCGCAACAGTTCTACTGTACCTCAGTCTGAAAACTCTGCTCTCTTCAATAATCCATCTGCACCCCAGTCTCCAAACTCTGCTCTCTGTAACAGTCCTTCTGTACCTCAGTCTCCAATCACTGCTCTCTGCAACAGTCTTTCTACACTCCAGTCTCCATACTCTGATGGCCCCAACGATCCTTCTGCACCCCAGTCTTCAAACTCTGTTCTCTACATCATTTCTTATTCACCCCAGACTCCAACCTCTGCTCCCTATAACAGTCCTTCTGTACCACAGTCTCCAACCTCTGTTCTGTGTAAGGGTCCTTATGCACCCCAGTATCCAACCTCTCCTTTCTGTATCAGTCGTTTTGAACCAGAGTCTCCAAACTCTGCCCTCTGGAAGAGTCCTTCTGCAACTCAGTCTGCAAACTCTGCTCTCTGCAACAGTTCTTCTGCACCCAAGTCTCCATCCTCTTCTCTCTGCAACAGTCCTTTTTCACCCCAGTTTCCAACATCTTCTCTCTGCAACAATTATTCTTCACCCCAGTCTCCAAAGTTTGCTCTTTGTAACAGTCTTTCTGTACTGCATTCTCCAACCTTTGCTCTCTGTAAGGGTACTTCTGCACCCGAGTCTCCAACCTCTGGTTTCTGTGTCAGTCCTTCTGCATCCCAGTCTTCAACCTCTTCTCTGAGTATCTGTCCTTCTGCACCTTAGTCTCCAACCGCTGTTCTCTGCAACAGTCCTTGTACATCCCAGTCTAAAAACTCTGCTCTCTGCAACAGTCCTTCTGCACCCAAATCTCCAACCTCTGCTCTCTGTAACAATACTTCTGCACCTCAGTCTCCAAACTCTGCTCTCTGTAACAGTGCTTCTGCACCTAAGTCTCCATTCTCTGCTCTCTGTAAGATCCTTCTGCAACCCAGTCTCCAAACTCTGCTCTCTGTAACAGTGCTTCTGCACCTAAGTCTCCATTCTCTGCTCTCTGTAAGATCCTTCTGCAACCCAGTCTCCAAACTCTGCTCTCTGTAACAGTGCTTCTGCACCTATGTCTCCATTCTCTGCTCTCTGTAAGATCCTTCTGCAACCCAGTCTCCAAACTCTGCTCTCTGTAACAGTCCTTCATAACCCCAGGCTTCAAATTCTGCTCTCTGTCACAGGCCTTTTGCACTCCAGTCTCCACCTCTGCTCTCTGTATCAGTCCATCTGCACCCCAGTCTCTAACGTCTGCTCTCTGCAACAATCCTTCTGCACCCGAGTCTCTAACCTCTGCTCGCTTCAACATTCCGTGTGCAACCCAGTCTACAACATCTGCTCTCTGCAACAGTTCTTCTGTACCTCAGTCTGAAAACTCTGCTGTCTGCAACGATTTTTCTGCACCTGAGTTTACAACCTCTGCTCTCTGTAACAGTCCTTTTACCTCTAGTCTCTGAACTCTGCTTTCAGCAGCAGTCTTTCTGCACCCCAGTCTTCAACATCTGCTCTCTGCAACATTTCTTCTGCTTCCCAATATCAAACCTGTGCTCTCTGTAAAAGTCCGTCTGCACCCCAGTCTCCAACCTCTGCTCTTTGTAACGATCCTTCTGCACCTCAGTCTCGAACCTCCGCTCTCTGTAAAAGTCCTTCTTCACCTCAGTCTCCAAACGCTTTTCTCTGTAAGATCCTTCTGAAACCAAGTCTATAACGTCTGCTCTCTGTAACAGTCCTTCTGCACCCCAGTCTTTAACCTCTGCTCTCTGTAACGGTCCTTCTGTACCCCAGTCTCCAACATCTGCTTTCTCTATCAGTCCTTCTGCATCTCAGTCTCCAACCTCTGCTTTCTGCAACAGTCCTTCTGCACCCAGGTCTCCAACATCTGCTCTCTGCAACATTCCTTCTGTACCCAGGCTCTAAAACTCTGCTCTCTGTAATGATCCTTCTGCACACAAGTCTCAAACCTCTGCTCTCCGCAACGATCCTTCTGCACCTCAGTATACAACCTCTGCTCCCTTAAAAGATCCTTTGGCACCCCAGTCTCAAAACTCTGCTCACTGCAACAGTCTTTGTGAACCCTAGTCTCCAACATCTACTCTCTGCAACAGTTCTTCTGTACCTCAGTCTGAAAACTCTGCTCTCTGCAATATTCCATTTTCACCCCAGTTTCCAACCTCCAGTCTCTGTAACAGCTCTTCTGTACATCAGTCTCCAATCTCTGCTCTATGCAACAGTCCTTCTGCACCCAAGTCTCCAACATCTGCTCTGTTAAACAGTCCTTAGACATCCCAGTCTCAAACCTCTGCTCTCTGCAACAGTCCTTCTACACCCAAGTCTCCATACTCTGATCACCCAAACGATTCTTCTGCACCCCGATCTCCAACGTCTGCTCTCTGCAACAGTCCTTTTACACCCCAGTCTTCAACCTCTGCCTCTCTGCAACAGTCCTTCTATACCCCAGTCTCCATACTCTGCTCGAAAAACGATCCCTCTGGACGCCAGTCTCCAACCTCTGTTCTCTACATCAGTTTTTCTGCACGCCAGTCTCCAACCTTTGCTCTCTGTACCAGTCGTTCTGTAACGCAGTCTCAAACCTCTGTTCTCTGTAAGGGTCTTTATGCACCCCAGTATACAACCTTTTCTTTCTGTATCAGTCGTTTTGCACCACAGTCTCCAAACTATGCCCTCTGAAAGAGTCCTTCTGCATCTCAGTCTGCAAACTC